>NC_047037.1:137942591-138242591 GCF_011762595.2 Tursiops truncatus | reverse complement strand
CCTACTGAAACAAACAAACAAAAAATCAACATTTTTCAGAGGAATGTAACAAAATACAGTCTGCACAACACAACCTTCACTATCTCCAAGTATCCAAAACACTTGAAGTATAAAGAACAGGAAAATGTGACCCATCCTCAAAAGAAAAAACAATAAATAGAGACCAATCCAGAAAGAACCCAGATGTTGGAATTAGCAGACAAAACTTTAAAGCAGCTATTATAACTGTGCTCAAAGATGTAAAGGAAAATATGCATACGATGCTGAAACAATTAGAAATCTCAGCAGAGAAATAAAAACTATAAAAATCAAACAAGTGGGACATTCTATAACAGAAAAAATACAATATCTGAAATTTAAAACTCACTAGACTGGATGCAGAATGAAGATGACAGAAGAAAAAATAAGTGAACTTAAAGGTAGGTCAACAGAAATTATCCAATTTGAAGACCAGAGAGAAACAAGATTTTTAAAAAATAAAAAAAGCTTCAGGGAAATATGGGATAATGACAAAAGACTTATCATATGTAATTAGAGTGTCAGAAGGGGAGATGAAAAAAATGGGGCAGAAATAATATCTAAAAATATAATGGCTGAAAACTTCCTAAATGTGGTAAAAGACATATATACTTACAGATTCCAGAATCTCAGCAAATCCCAATAAGGATAAACAGAAAGAAAACTATGCCCAGGTACACCATAATCAAATAGCTGAAAACCAAAGATGAAGAGAAAATCTTGAAAGCTACCACAGAAAAATGACATATTACATACAGGGAACAAGAATTCAAGTAATCTTCATGTCTCATTAGAAACAATGAAGACCAGAAGACAGAAAGAAACAACATATTTAAAGTGTCAAAAAATTGTCTAAGTAAATGTAAAAGGTTAGATTTACTCTTTTAAAAAAAATACATAGGATTGTTCAATGCAAAAATTATAATACTGTATAGTTGAGGTGATGATATACAAAAATGTAATATACATGATACATACAGCACAAAGGATGGGGGATGGTAAATGGATATATATGATTGCAATGTTTGTTCATAGTATAAAGTGTTATAAGATTAACTATAGACCATGAAATATTAAGAATGTACACTACAATCACTAGAGCAACCAAATATAGTTTTGCATTACAAAAAAAATGGAAGAAGTATCACTAAAAAGCCAAAAAATAAATTAAAAGGGGATTCTAAAGTACATCCAAATAACCCAAAACAAAGCAAGAGCACATAGAATAGAGGAATAAAAGGAGAGGGGACAAATAAAAAACAAGTAATAAAACGATAAATCTAAACACAATTAATTCAATGATTACTTAAATATTAATAAACTAAATGGTCCAGTTGACAACAGAGATTGTCAGAATGAATAAAAAATGCACAAGATCCAATTCTATGTTGTCTACATGGGTAAGTTGAAAGTAAATGGATGGAAAAAGATATACCATGCAAACAGTAAGCATAAGAAGTCTGGAACATCTTTTTAAAACAGCTTTTTTTTTTAATCATTATATACAGATAAAAAGACAAAGAGTATTACCAGGGATTTTAAAAAGATATTTGATAATAATAAAAGGGTCAATTCATTAGAAAGTCATAATTATAAATATGATTGTGCTTTTAAAACGTATGAAGCATAAATTAGCCAGATTAAAGGGAAGAACAGACAATTCACATAACTGGAGATCTAACACCCCTTTCTCATCAACTGTACAGCAACTATTCAAGAATCCAGGCTAGGAAATTTCAGCCTCTCCAAATTTTTTAGAACAACTGATAGAGTTGGTTTGATTCTTTCTACCATATTAATTCACTAGAGCTCGTCTGTCTTCTCTCATGTTTTTCCTTCCCTTCATTTTGCTGACTTAAGTTTGTCTCCATTCTGTTTTCCTCAGCTCTGCCCCCGTTCTGCTAATCTAGATGTTCTGAAATGCTTTTCTCTTTCACTATTGCTTACCTTTCTGTTCATAAAACTCACAGTTCTCTCTTAATAAATCACAGTTACATAATATGAACGATCCCCAACAAAATGATTTACCTCCCCTGCCCCCCACTGAGCCCAGACCTTCAGAACATTGGTATTTCCCTGCTTTTCTCCATATCCCCAAACCAGAATGGATATTCTCACATATGTCATTGTTCCCATATGGCCTTCCACAACTCCTGGCTATTTCTGAGGTTGTTTAAAATTCCTGACGTCACTATTTTGACAAGGTTTTCCTTTACAGAAGTGGTTCTCAGCTTTAGGAGCACATTAAAGTCCCCTGGGGCCTCCCCGCCCAGAGATTTCCATTCAGCCCATCTTGGCTACGGCCCTGGCATCTCCTGGTACTAACAGCTCCCCTGGTGCTTCTGCTGTGCATCTAGGGCTGAGGCCGACTGCCAGGGTCTGCCTGCTCCAGGGTTCTCGGGGGCCTGCCCCGCCCCCAACCCAGCTCACACTCACCGCTTCTCCCAGGGAAGACCCCTCTGTGGGCCACCGCCGGGACTAAGGGCAGGATGGAGGTGGGGTGAGAGGGGTTCAGCTGCCAGGCTGCTCCAAATCACTGCCCAGGGCCCCTCCTGCAGTGCGAATGCCCCATCTGGGCCTGCAGGGCCCTGAGAGCTGAGCACACCTTGGCCAACACCAGGGCTCGGTTCTTCCTTCACACCAGCCCTTTCTGCTTTCCATCTTGCAGGGACTCTTGCCTAGTTTCTGGTCCTCAGACAGCACCCTCTGGTTTTCCTGCCCAGTCAGGAGACGAGGGGCTGGAGGGGAGGCTGCAGCATCACCTTCAAGTGGAGAGCCCTCTGCTCTCTCTTAGTCATGAGTTCTCTTCTCCTGCTCTTCACACTTTTTTTTTCTCCTCATGCTTTTTATTTATTTATTTTTGCAGTAGGTCCTTGTTGGTTATCCATTTTATTTTTTTTTAATTTTTTTTTACTGTGCTAAAACTCACATAATCTAAAACATACTATTTTAACCATATTTAACTGTACATTTCAGTGGCACTAAGTACATTCACATTGTTGTGCAACTCTCACCGTCAACCATCTCCCAAATTTTTCACCTTCCTAAACTGAAACTCTGTCCCCATTAAACACTAATTCCCAGTCCCTCTCCCCACCCTCCCCACCCCCTGGCCCCTGGCATCTACCGATGTACTTTCTGACTATGAATTTGACTATTCTAGGTACCTCGTATAAGTGGAATCAAACAGTATTTGTCTGCACCTAATGTATACTGGAACGCATTTGAACACATATATTACATTTTTATATATTTCCGGCAAACAGATTGTACCTTCCTTTTTTGTCCCTGTGCTATTCAGTAGGCCCTCACCAGCCATCTACTTCATACATAGGAGTGTACATACGTCAATCCCAATCTCCCAATTCATCCCACCTCCCCAACTTGGTATCCATACGTTAGTTCTCTACATCTGTGTCTCTATTTCTGCTTTGCAAATAGGTTCATCTGTACCATTTTTCTAAATTCCACATATATGTGTTAATACACAATATTTGTTTTTCTCTTCCTGACTTACTTCGCTCTGTATGACAGTCTCTAAGTCCATCCACGTCTCTGCAAATGGCACAATTTCATTCCTTTTTATGGCTGAGTAATATTCCATTGTATATATGTACCACATCTTCTTTATCCATTCCATTCCTCTGTTGATGGACGGTTATCCATTTTAAATACAGTAGTGTGTACATGTCAATCCCAAACTCCCAATCTATCCCTCCCCCCGACAATTCTCCCCAGTAACCATAAGTTCATTCTCTAAGTCTGTGAGTTTCTTTCTATTTTGTAAATAAGTTCAATTGTATCATTTTTTTTAGATTCCACATATAAGCAATAGCATACGACATTTGTCTTTCTCTGTCTTACTTAACTTCACCTAGTATGATAATCTTCGCTCTTTCTGGAACTACTCTTGTTCATGTCCTAGGTCTCCTGTGGCTGACTTCCAGGCTCTGGCTTTCCCAAACGATTTCTATTTCTTTGCATTTTATTTTGTGTTGGAGGTATTTCCTCCTGTTGATCTTGAACCACACGTGGGTCTCAATGGCATCCACTCCACCGCTCATCTTGCAGTTTTAAATTAGGAAATTTCAGAATGTCTGTTTCTGCTCCAAATTCATGTCTTGTACAGTCCTCACCAAATGTTTCTGTCTCCCTCTCCTTCTTCCTTTCACGCTCCTTCCTTTGAAGGCACCTGGATCCTCTGTTCAGTCTGGTCTTCCTCCTTCAGGTTACTGGGAAACCCTGCACTTATTGAAATATTTTTGCCGTGACTCAAAATTGCTTTCAACGGAAGCTCACTAGTCACACCAGAAAATGAGGATCAAAACTTTTAATCACAGGTCATTTTGGGCCCCAAATTACATCATCCAGACATAGTATCTGCACCTTCGTCACCAGACTTGGATGCATCCTAAGAGAGAATCCATCTTCTGCTAGAGGATGGGACCATGACCCCATCAGACGATTGGAACCCTCTTGAGCAATGTCAGTGTCACTGTGGGAAATGTCAGAACATCCTGGGGTGGCTGCTGTGACGACGGTCCCCACTGGGATGTTCAGATTCTGATACTGAATAGTCACACCCTGACAGCATTCTGTAAACGTGATGCTTTGTCATTGTGATGACTGTACGTACCTCTACCAGTTATGGGAAAATCTATTTACATATATACATATATATAACTGGATATTTTCCATTGGTGTCTTAATAATACTCCCCTGACTAAAATAACATATAGAAGACGTTGGTCCTAGTGGTTCCTTGCATGATATTTGACAATGATGGTATAGGTTATCAATCCTAACTTTAGTTATTTGCTTTAAATGTTAACTCGATCATCTTTTACTTCTTTAATTTCCATCTAGCATGATCCAGGGTAGTAATTTTCAATTAGAGATTCCCATCATATACTGTAGTGGAATAACTGAGGACGTGGAAAGGAGACGTGACCCATGAGCCCCTCCCCGCCCCAGCAAACTGGGGGCTGGCGAATAAGCCAGAACTGCAAACAGTCCTGATTGCTTTGAGCGCCCCCACCCCCGGCAAACCGGGGGCCTGCGAAGAAGCATTGAGTGCTTTGGGCACTGATCCATGAGGTGTCCTCAGTATAATCAGAGTGGTGGGAACGCAAGGAAGTGTCCTTGTGCTACTTCAGTATAATCAGAATAATGGTGGGAACTTTGTGCTGCTTTTGCGCTCAAGGACGAAGCACGGCAGGTGCTCACGAAAGCCAATTATTGTTTGTATAATTAATAAAAACATAGGTCGCTGCTTTGGCACTTCTGAAAAGTTAAGACCTAGATAATGCTTTAATAAAAGCTACCACAGCAGGACAGACGGCGCTGTTTTGCCTGAGCGAGCGGCAGCCCTCTACTGCTGCGCTTCGGCACAATTCATCGCGTGTGATGAGCTTACTTTCAGTCCTGTCGTAAGATAAACTACAACAATATATTCATGTAGTTTTACTAATATATAGTTGTTCAGGATCTACTCCAGAACGACTGAATCTCATTACTTGATATTCTTGATATATTCCTACCATATATGGTAAGAATATGCTTGTCATTCATAGCATATTGCATGGTACATATGCTTGGTATATTCACAGTATAGTTCTCTGGATAATTTTGTTGTATCAAGATTTTTCCTCTATTCATTCATTTTTATAAATAAGATAGAATGATTGCTGTTGTCTTTGAAAATAGACTTAGTGATTACATTTATATTTTGCCTAAAACTTTTTTGGAGTGACTTTATTACTTCATTTTGCATGCCACAGAAACAGCCTATAATTTTTTTTTTTTTTTTTTTTTTTTTTTTTTTTGGTAAGCGGGCCTCTCACTGTTGTGGCCTTTCCCGTTGCAGAGCTCAGGCTCAGCGGCCATGGCTCATGGGCCCAGCCGCTCCGCAGCATGTGGGATCTTCCTGGACCGGGGCACGAACCTGTGTCCCCTGCATCGGCAGGCGGACTCTCAACCACTGCGCCACCAGGGAAGCCCACAACCTATAATTTTTTAACCTATCACTAAGTACTTTTTGAGGTAACATTGATTTATAACATTGTGTAAGTTTCGTGTATACATTACATTTCTACTTCTGTATATCCTACAACGTGCTCACCACCAAAAATTTAGTTTCCATCCATCACTATACAGTTGATCACCTTTACCCGTATCGCCCTCTCCCTCACCCATCCCCTCTGGTGACCACTACTCTGTTCTCTGTATCTATGTGTTTGGTTCTGTTTGTTCATTTATTTTGTTTGTTTGTTTATTTGTTCATTAGATTTTTATGTTGCGCATATTGAGTGAAATCATACAGTATTTGTCTTTTTCCATCTAATTTATTTCACTTCTCATAATACCTTCAAGGTCCATCCACGTTGTCACAAATGGCAAGATTTCGTCTTTTTATGGCTGAATAGTATTCCAGTGTGTGAGTGCATGTGTGTGTGTGTGTGTGTGTGTGTGTGTGTGTGTGTGTGTGTTTGTGTGTATCACATCTTCTTTATCCATTCATCTCTTGATGGGCACCTAGGTTGCTTCCATATCTCAGCTATTGTAAATAATGCCACAATAAACATCAAGGTGCATATATCTTTTAGAATTTGAATTCCTTTTTGAGGAATCGCCATACTGTCTTCCATAGTGGCTTCACCAACTTACATTCCCACCAACAGTGTATAAGGGTTCCCTTTTCTCCAAATCCTCCTCCACACTTTTTACTTGTTGTCTTTTTGTTGACAGCCCTACTGACAGGTGCGAAGTGATATCTCTTTGTGGTTTTGATTCACATTTCCCTGATGATTAGTGATGTTGAGCATCTTTTCACGCAACTGTTGGCCATCTGTATGTCTTCTTTGGAAAAATGTCTATTCAGGTTCTCTGCCCACTTTTAATTGGGTTTATTGTTTTTCTGATGTCAAATTATATGAGTTCTTTGTATATTTTGGATATTAATCCCTTGTCAGATACATTGTTTGCAAATATCTTCTCCCATTCAGTAGGTGGGAGAAGAAGTAGACTTTTTGTTTTGTTGATCTCTTCCTTTGCTGTGCAAAAGCTTTTTAGTTTGATGTCATTCAGTTTGTTTATTTTTGCTTTTGTTCCCCTTGCCTGAGGAGAAAGATCCAAAACAATACTGCTAGACCAATGTCAAACAGTGTACTACCTACGTTTTCTTCTAGAAGTTTCACGGTTTCAGGTCTTACATTCAAGTCTCTAATCCACTTTAAGTTAACTTTGGTGTATGGTGTGAGATGGTTGTCTGATTTCAATTTTTTTACATATTACTGTCCAATTGTCCCAATAACATTTAACGAAGAGTCTATCCTTTCACAATTTTATGTTCTTTGCTCTTTTGTCTTTTCTATCCCTGAGAGTTTCGGATTAGCAGATGCAAACTATTACATTTAGAATGGATAGCACAGGGAACTATATCCAATATCTGGGGATAAACCGTAATGGAAAAGAATATAAAAAAAGAATGTCTATATGTGTATAACTGAGTCACTTTGCTGTACAGCAAAGTACCACACTGTAAATCAGCTATACTTCAATAAGAGAAACAAAATAAAATAATGATGCTCATTGAAGCAGATATGACCAGATGCCTGTGAAGAACTGAGGTTGATTTTATGGAGGCAATGCTCACTTACAAAGCTCTCTTGGGAGAACTGACCTGGTACTTGGCCTGGTACAGCCTGCCTAAGAAAACTGTTCTACAAGCAATAATGCTGCTTGCAATGCTTAATATCATTTTATAAGCATACATTTTCTCCATAATAGTCAAGAGTATCTATTTTTAGCTTGAACAAGATTGATTTCCTTGCTGACACTTCTCCACCATATTGTTTGCTACAAAACGATACTTGACAAATAATACCGCTTCCATAAATCGTCAAGTGCCTGTCTTCCCAAAGGATACTTGAAGGACTTTGCCCCAAGTACACACCAACCCCTATAAACCCGAGCAATGCTGACAGCACCAAAGGTTCTAGCATGGACTGTGCTGCTAATTAGTGGAGTATCTTTGTGCAAATCACCTAAACTTCTCGGGCTTCGAGTTCCTCCTTTGTGAAGAGAAGGCTCTGAACTGGATGTTAAGTCCCTCTAGGCTGAGCTCTATAATTCCATGGCCACCCCTTTCTTCTACTTAGCCAAAAGGAATTTCACGCAATAGGACAAAACCTAAACACAAACCAGGGTGAGATCTAAAATCTGAGATTAGGTAATATTTTTAATGGGACAAGATGACACAGAGCAGAGGGTGAGATAGAATTACATATATTAGGGTGGCTGTGTCTCAAAACGTAATGAAAAAAGCAATTTGCAGAAAATTCCAAAAAAATATGATACCAATTAAGCATTAAAAATACAAAACACATGTACTGCTTGTGGAGATGAATACATAGTTTTATATATAGTCTTAAAATACCGATGATGTTAGTGGCCCCTAAGGAGCGAAGGAAACAAGGATGGGGAGAGAAACAAAGTGAGCTCATTGTTTCTCTGTAATGTGTGAGTTCTTTAACTAAAGCAAATATGATATCACCTTCACTTTGGCGAGGCATATCTATGAATATTTGCTAAATGAGTCCTTAACTTAGTGGTTGTTAAACAGGAGTGTACATCAGAATCAACCAAAGAGCTTTTTAAAAATGAAGGTCGGGCTTCCCTGGTGGCGCAGTGGTTGAGAGTCCGCCTGCCGATGCAGGGGACACGGGTTCGTGCCCCGGTCCGCGAAGATCCCACATGCCGCGGAGCGGCTGGGCCCGTGAGCCGTGGCTGCTGAGCCTGCGCGTCTGGAGCCTGTGCTCCACAACAGGAGAGGCCACAACAGCGAGAGGCCCGCGTACCGCAAAAAAAAAAAAAAAAAAGAAGGTCCCTGACCCTCTCCCCTTATAATTCAGGGTCAGTAGGTCTGAAGCAGAACTCAAGCATCTTAATTTTTTAAAAACTGTCCAAGTGATTCTTCTGCAGAGCAGCCTATAATACAATACTAATATTTAAGATAAAATTAAACAAAAGATACAAATGGTCATAACAGCATTATTCATAATAGTCCCAAAGTGGAAAGAACCCAAATGTCTGTCAACTGATGAATCAATAAATAAAATATGGTCTATTCATACAATGGAATATCATTCTGCCATAAAAAGAAAAGAAGTACTGACACATACTACTACATAGATGAACCTTGACAGCATTATGCTAAGTGAAAGAACCAGAAGCAAAGAACAAAATATTGTATGATTAGTCCAGGAGGCCCAGCAGTCAAATAAGAGGAATTTCAAAAAGAGCAAAGAAAAGAAAATGGAAACCAATGGGAAAAGAATGACCACAGAAAGAGTACCTCCAACATCTTCCAGAACTGAACAACATGACTTTCCAGATTGAAAAAAGGCCCAGCAAGTGCCCAGCACAAACAAGGAAGAAAAGACCATTCCAAGCAGCTCATCATGCACCTTCAAAGCAAAAGAGAGGAACCTAAATTCTCCCAGGAATGAGAAAAACAAAAACAGACACAAATACAGGGTCAGTAGGCAGACTGGCACCAAGTTTCTCAACAACAGCCCTGGAAACTACTAAGAATATGGACCCGCAGCTTTCCAGTCCTGAGCAGAAGTGATGTCTGGCCTGGAGCTCTGCAACTTAGCACACAGAAAAGTCATCCATGAGGGGTGAAGGCAGGATCTACCATTTTCTGTAATAACCCTGACCTTTTCAAAATTATACACATATTAATTGGATAAAAATTAAATTTTAATATTCAAAAAACAGTCTTTTCAAGAGAAATGAAGATACGCATTGGGGTACAAAGATGCACTTAAGATAAAAACTCCTCACGGTACAGTCCCTCTTCAGAGCACAACAGAACCAGAAACCAAATTGTAAAATAGAATCTGATGGTCCTAAAATCAAGGAGGTTAAACCCTCTCATTGCTGATTCAATCCATCAGCAATTCTTACCAATTCTTCCTCCAAAACAGATACTAAAATCATCCACTTCTGTACTGTTCTATCCCCACCACCCTAGTCCACGCCACCATGACATCTCATCCGTTTTACTACAGTAATTTGTACCACTTCAATCCATTCATCCCATTGTAGCCAAAAAGAGTTCTAGACAAGGAAATAAAATTACTCCTCTGCTTAAAACCCTTACAATGTCTTAACGGCCCCTAAGATAGACTCCAGAGCACTGCTGTGGCCCATGGGCTGCCCACCTGCTGCTCCCACCTCCCACGGTGCCCCTTCCCTCTTCACTTCGGCAACTCAGGACTCAGGGCAGTCATGGCAGGTCTTAGGAGTCTCCAAGCCCTTTCCTGCCTCAGGGCCTTTGCATTTGCTCTTACCTTTGCCTGGAACATTCTTCCCTCCACCCTTCCTGTCCTTCTTCAAGACCCAAGTGACCTGAGTGTCCCCACCAAGAAATATACCTTAACACTAAGGTACCATCTCTTAAACATAATAGCTAAACTAACGTGACCCAGTTAACAAACTCCTATACCAAATAAAAAATATCAAATTGCATATAATAGCTTTTAGCACTTTTTTAAATGGTTAATAACGTGTATGAGATATGTTGCATTTACGTTGACCAAAGCCAGAAAGGTATTTCATTAAAAGGGAAATATCTTTATTTCTCTGTATAGAACCATTATCCCCTTATAGAACATTAACCAACTGTAAAATCTACATGTTACCATTTGGAGAAGGAATTCGTGTTACACCTGCATGTGTTAACCTAAGCACTAAGAGACCTCAGGTGTCATTACCTGAAGAAGGTGGACACATGGAAGACAGCACATCCACATGCCTCTGAGACACACCCATCTCTATAAGGTAGGATTTTTAGTTGTGTCTCCTATGGTGAGAATTAATTGGGAGTCAGTCATCACAAATCTCTTTTGAAATGAAGCTGGGCATAAACAGATTAGTTAAGAAATAAATGAATTAGACAAATGTGTGCTTGTCTTGTATCTATGGAGAGTCATGTATGAGATGCTTGGTAGAGGTGAGGAATGCAGTGAAGGTAAGGAATAAAACCAGGTGATCTCTGGGGCTTCCCTGGTGGCGCAGTGGTAGAGAGTCCGCCTGCTGATGCAGGGGACACAGGTTCGTGCCCCAGTCCGGGAAGATCCCACATGCCGCGGAGCGGCTGGGCCCGTGAGCCATGGCCACTGAGCCTGCGCGTCCGGAGCCTGTGCTCCGCAACGGGAGAGGCCACAACAATGAGAGGCCCGCGTACCACAAAAAAAAAAAAAAAAAAAATAGGTGATCTCCACCAGACATTCAAATTCATGGTATTTACTTTATTAGCATAATTCTTTATTTAATTGATATAATTATACATAATCAAAGATGAAACAACACCAGAGGGGAAAAGAAACCTGATGAAATTTATCTTGTTCTTGAGTCTAGATCTTACTTTTTCCCGCCTCATCAGAAAAAAAAAGCAAAATTCAATTCATTTTCAATAGAAATAATTAATATAGGAGTACATATCATTATAAAATTAACTAACATATGCTGTCATGAGAAATTCATAACAAAATAATTTCATAGACACAACCTGAGAATTTATACTTTTACGTATTTAATTAACACACTTAAGATTATTGAATGCAATGATATTTCTTAGGTATTGTAAAGCTTACTATAACAAGGTGTAAACAGAGCAAAAATAATAAAAGCACCGTTTTCAAACACGCTTTAGTAGAAACCATGCATTATCTCTATGCATAAGACTTCATCAGAATAAGAAGTGTATTAAAATCATGTTAATTTAAAGATCATCACTTATTAAACAGTATTGGTGCTGATTTTATCCTCACTTCTTATGACCTATATTGGACCCCAAGAGGGTGTTCAACCTTACCTTTGAGCCTGGAGGGGGAGCCAAGCCAAGGAAGGAATAAATAATATTCTCTTCTTTTGCAGAGAAGAAAGAGTCAAAATCCTTGAAGCAAAGAAAAAGAATGATTAAACCCAGTGCACACTTGTGAGCCAGTATATTGACCTAAGTTAATATTTTTTATTTATTAGTCATTAAGTGAGGAGCTAACACAAAATGTTATCCCCATTTGCTTTACCAAAATGATCAAGCCCAAATTTAGGAAATTGAAGAATGAAGTTTACATTTGTTTTTACACACCTTCATTGTGCCTATTACAGTACAGTGAGAACACACACACACACACACACACACACACACACAAATTGTTCCTGCTCAGGAATTGCTGACAACACACAAACATACATACTGAGGAAGAACCTAAGGGCAGGACAGGAATAAAGCAGACGTTGAGAATGGATTTGAGGACACGGGGACGGGGAAGGGTAAGCTGGGACGAAGTGAGAGAGTGGTATGGACATATATACACTACCAAATGTAAAATAGATAGCTAGTGGGAAGCAGCCCCATAGTGCAGGGAGATCAGCTCGGTGCTTTGTGACCACCTAGAGGGGTGGGATAGGGAGGGTGGGAGGGAGACGCAACAAGGAGGAGATATGAGGATATATGTATATATATAGATGATTCACTTTGTTATAAAGCAGAAATTAACACACCATTGTAAAGCAATTATACTCCAATAAAGATGTTAAAAAGAAACATACATAGTGGAAGCCTTCTCTAAAAGTTTCACATCTTTAGCTGTTTCCTTATAATTTGACCCTATGGATTTGGACCCTAATCAGGGTCCAAACAACACAGGACTAAAACAATTAAACCAACACAGGATTTCTCTGCTGTTATTATAGTAGCTTCTAAGGGCCCAGACCTGTCTCAGGCCCTTCTGATATCAGGAGCCACAAGATTACAGAGGGTTTAGAAAGGCTCTTGTTTTGCCAAAATGGGAAAAACTGCACAGCGATCTGAAACCTGGTAGCTGACAGAAACCGGAAGCTCAGTGAAACTCCACCCCTATGCCAGACCACATCCAGGCCAGTGCTTCACCAGGTGGGTCCAGCCCTAAACCAACTCTCCAGTAGTGTAGTTGTCAATAACTCGGAAGAGTTTCACTTTTTATCATTAAACATAAAAGATACTCCCTGGCCACTTTCTTACTGCCAATCTTTGTCATTGGGGCTGTGATGTAATTTCAACAGTGTTGCCAAAAGGCTCAGAAGGTACAGGGTTAGTCCGGCCTGAACTGAACAGGACACGCAAACCAACGTGGTCATGTTATTGCCTACCCTCCTCTTACATGTGTTAAGAGCATAAAACCAAAGACAGGCCACCTATATTGGGAAGAAAATGTTATGTACTTCTCATGTGTTTATCTTAGCCTAAGATTTATTTTCCTACCTGTAGCCCTGATTCTCTCAGTGATTAATTTTCTTCTTTCGTACTGAAGGTGTTTTTGTAAACTGCCTCAAATCTTAGCTGAGGGAAATATAGCATGGTAAGTGATTCTTTGGTATCAGAAATTCTCACTAATTCCCAGAGCACATACTTACTAGGTGGTTGTTAAAGATTACATGATAGAATTCATTAGTAGTATAGCACTAGTAAGTAGGTAAAAGGTAATAAAGTAAATTTATGCCAGTTTCTTAAAATTCCATAGATAAATATCTGACGATCTCTAGTTGTCAACTCTAGAAGCTTTCAAGTCAAGATAAGTTTCCTTATAATTGAACAGATTGTGTTTTGCTTCAACTTAAGTCCATATAGCTTCTTCAGAATTTCAGAGGACTGAAGAACAGTTTGTTCATATTTTTTACTTGATGTTAACAAATAGATATAGAAAATAATGAGTATGAAATGGTTTTTCAACTTCCAGTTACGTTAGTGTGGCAGATTAGATGCCCTAAAACACCATCTCGAAAAAGAAATTTTTAAGCCAGGTTAAGAAAAAAAGTATAAATTCATTGCTAAGCTGGTACCGGAAAAAAAAAAAAAAGTATAGCCAAGTGAGATCAAGAATCCTAAGAATAAGCACACAACAAGGCCACCATCCACGTTGAGAGTTTCTTACAAAACCAGGAAATCTTTATCTTCCACTCTGATGCCACAGAGAGAAAAGAGGCAAGTGGATAAAGCCTGGGCCTCCTTAAGGTGGGGAGTTCTATAAAACACACACACATAAAAATACACACACATACATACACACACAGAGATATACATTTGCACATATAGACACATACATATACATGTGCACATATAAACGCATATATACACGTATATACATAGATGTATAGATACACGTACAGACACATACATATGCACATGCATACACACATATACATAGATACACACATACATGCACATATATACATATATACACAGACACACAAACCAGAACCCCACTGAGGGCTCTACCCTCAATGTAAATATAAATGAGAAAAAACTTTGCCATGAAAAATAGAATGGAAGAAAACTTCCCTGATTCAACTTTGGTGCTCAGTGAAAGAGAAAACATTCTCTGAGAATTTATAACTACAAGCCAAAATTCATGAGAGTTTTTGATCCAAATTCCCACGACATGTGTTGTCCAGAAAATCTTCAAAGGAAATCAAGTTAAAAGGGTTCTAACTTTTATAGATCTCCCAGGAAACTAGCAGGAACAAATTCCAGCCTCAAAGAGTAACTGAAAATAGCATTTTTTTTAATGAGCAATTCAGAGTCAAAAATCACAAAATAAATAAGGAAATAAAAATATACCATGTGTGAAAGCCAGCAGAAATAATGGAAAGGAGAATCAGACACTGGAATTATCAGGCAGAAAATATCAAATATCTATATTTAATATACATAAAGAAATGAAAGAAAAGCTTGAAAACACAAGAAATAAACTAGAAAGAACAATTAAGCAAATTTGGAAAGAACCAGAAAGTCCTCCTAACAATGAAAATGTGGATTAAATAGCTAATTAGACCACATCAGAAGAAAACAATTTAGCTAACTGGGAGATTCAACCAAAGACATTATCTGGAGAGGGGGGGAAAAGGATGAAAAATATGGAAGAAATATTATTATAGGAAGACAGAATGAGAAGGTCTAACACACATCTTATAGGAGAAGCTAACAGAGACAATGGGGGAAAGCCATACTCAAACATATATGGCTAATAATCTTCTAGACTTGCTGAAGATACCAATCCTTAGACTCAGGAAGCCCAAAAATAATCCTAAACTGGATAAATAAGAAGAACTCTAGGGAATTCCCTGGTGGTCCAGTGGTTAGGACTTGGCGCTTTCACTGCCATGTGGCAAAAAAAAAAAAAAAAAAAAAAAAAACCACAAAATCTAGACACATCCTAGAGAAAGATTATAATGCAGCCCATGGAGGGAGGGGTATAAGGGAGGGGATAAGGAAAACGTTTCCCCTGCAAAGTATGGCATTGGATTGACAACTGGCTTCTCAATAGCAATGCAGAAGTCAGAAGAAAGTAAAATAATTTCAACATGCTTACAAAAAAAATAACCCTTGACTCAGAATTCTAGACTTAGTGAAACTATTTTTCATACATGAGTGAAATAAAGACACTTGTCTGGAAAAATGTCTGTTTTAAACAAAAAAAATTTAGAGGATTTACCACCAACAGACCCTCACTTAAAGAAACTCTTATAGGATGCATTAGGCAGAAGGAAAATGATTCCAGGTGGATTATCTAAGATGCAAGAAGAAATAATGAGCAAAGATATTAATAAATATGTGAGCAAATCTAAATCTAAACAAACCTTGACTATAAAAACAACAAGTAGAAATGTTGTGAGGTGGTATAATGGCCAACAAATTAAAATACTAAAATAACCAAACACATGTAAATAGGGAAAGGGTGATTAGGGTTAAAGTAAAGATACAATCTTACCTAATTTAAATTAAGTATGGTTGTTAAAATAACTAAAGTAACCACTAAGAGAACAGATAGCTTATATTAAGTAAACGGAGAAATATAATTAGGAAAAAAGACTTTAGTCAAAATAAAGTCAAGAAAAGATAAAAAAAAGAAAGAAACTGCAAAAGTTGGAAAAATAAAAAGTACACAACAAAATAATAGAAGTTACTCCAAATATATCCAAATCTCAATGCATGGGTCAAAAAAGAAATCATATTATGGACTACAAATGTTTTAGAAACAACAATGAAAATATTGCATATCAAAATACATGGAATGAGCTAAAGAAGTACACAGAGGGCAATTTATAGCCTTAAATACCTACATTAGAAAAGAAAAAAGCTTTAAAAGTAGTGAGTCAAGCATTAATGTTGGGGGAAAAAAGAAACCAAAGAGTATGGAAGGAAAAAATAAAGATGAGCAGAGATTTAGCAAATAGGAAAAAAATTATATATAGATAGAGATGTATATAGATAGAGATCAGTAAGAATCAATAAGACAAAAAAAACTGAAAAAAAAATTGAAAGTTGCTAAGAGACTAGATTATATAAGTTCTCATCACAAGGAAAAAATGGTAACTATATGAAGTGATAGATGTTAATGAAATGTATTGTGGTAATCATTTTGCAGTATATACATATATCAAATCATTGTGTTGCACACCTAAAACTAATATAATGTTATATGTCAATTACATCTCAATTTTTAAAAAAGAAATAAGGGTAAATTTTTTAATAATTATTTTAATTTTTTTAAATCACCAGTTATTTCATCTAATTGTTTCATCCACATTTATTAAAAAGTCCATTCTTTCCCCATCTATCTGCCATGCCAGCACTGTCTTAACCAGTTGTGTATTGTGTGGGACTCTATTTCCGGACATTAGGTCTACCTGTCTATTTATCCTTCAATATCACACTGTCTTCATGATCAGAGCTTTATAATGAGACTTGCTTATTTTCTGCTGCTTCTTGCTATTCTTAGACCTTTCCTTGTTCATTTTAGGTAAATTATCTTGCTTGGTTCTATAAAAATTCTTTCTTGGATTTTGATTGAAAAAGTATTGGATCTATAGATCAATTTGGGAAGAATTAGGATCTTTAAGATACTACCTTTTTATAGAGATGGTCAACCCAAGGATATATTCTCTAGCATCATTTATTTAAGTCTTCCGTAACATTTAAATTTTCTCCAGACATCTCTTGTTAGATTCTTTTGGAGGGACTTCACATTTTTTATGCTCTTCTTAATTATGTGTGTGTGTGTATATATATATATATATATATATAAAATGCTTGTCCTTTTTCCATCATAAGGAAAAGGCAAAAACTCAATAGAAAAGTGTTCTAAATATATACAGAAGAGGACACACAAACATGAAGAGCTATGCAATCTCTTTACTAACAGCCACAGTTAAAGATGCCTCCTGTGGGGCCTACCCTGAGCTGCCACAGGGAGCCAGAGCAGATGGTTTAGAACATTTTTTAAATGGGAGAGGGGTTGAAATAGAGTTGATGGATTATTTTGTTAAGGAGGAAAATATTTTTAAATTGTCAGCCACTGTCACCATCTTTTTTCATAAAATTGAAAAATATATTTTACCAAAAAAAAAGTGGTAAAAATGTGCAACTCGCAAAGGTTCTACTCCACTTGACCCCAGTCCTGACTCCCAGGACCTAGAGGGAAGGTCAGATCAAAACAACAACAAAAACCTTCTCAGAGTGACTGGAAATGTGGGGACGATCTCACCAGTGCTTCAAACATCCCCGAATCTGTCTTCCCTCTCCTGGAATCACTGCCATCATTAGTTTCAAAGTGTGACCATCCCTCAGCTCAGCTTTAAAAAACTCTTTGTATTGTCTGTTAGAGCTAAACATACTGAGAGTGATGACCTAGGTCATGAAGGTGGAGCCCTCGTGAATGGAATTAGTGCCCTTTATGAGGAGATCCCCCAGAGTTCCCTCATCCCTTCCATCACGTGAGGACAAAGCAAGAAGGCACCAGCTAGCTGTGAAACAGGTGGCCCTTATCAGAACTCAACCACGCTGACACCTTGATCTTGGATTCCCCAGCCTCCAGAACTATGAGAAATAAATTTCTCTTGTTCATAAGCCACTAAGTCTGTGACATTTTGTTATAGCAGCTCAGACAGACTAAGACACACACCAGTGTCTACTCTGAAGCAATGAAAATGAATAAACTAGGAACAACAACAATCAACATGGTTGTATCTTTGAAATATGTTGGTGAAAGAAGCAACTCAAAAAATACAGATAGTATGAGTCCATTTATATAAAGCTCAAAAATAGGCAAAACAAAACAATGTATTCCTTGGATGTGTATACATGGGAGATGGGAGAAAAGGAAAGGAACGGTAAACACAAAATTCACTACCCTGGCTCCCTCTTGTGCAAAAGGAGCTGGACACGATCAGGGAGAAGCACGCAGTGTGCTTTTAAATTTCTGGAGATATCACGCTACTCAAACCGATGGTGTGCACATGGTTGTTCATTTTTATTATCCCTCTTGAAACTACATATTTTTTATCACCTATGGCACATTTCATAATAAAATTTTAATAACATAAAATAGCTTGTTCAAGACTTGTGGTTGCCAAGGAGGAGGGGGTGGGGGAGGGAAGGACTGGGAGGCTGGGATTAGCAGATGCAAACGATTATACAGAGGATGGATAAACGACAAGGGCCTACTGTAGAGCACAGGGAACTAGATTCAATATCCTGTGATAAACTATAATGGAAAAGAATATGAAAAGAATATATATGTATAACTGAGTCACTTTGCTGTATAGCAGAAATTAACACAACATTGTAAATAAGTTATACTTCAATAATTTTTTTTTTTTAAAGGCAAGGAGGGCTTCCCTGGTGGTGCAGTGGCTGAGAGTCCACCTGCCGATGCAGGGGACACGGGTTCACGCCCGGTCTGGGAAGATCCCACATGCCGCAGAGCGGCTGGGCCCGTGAGCCATGGCCGCTGAGTCTGCGCGTCCGGAGCCTGTGCTCCGCAACGGGAGAGGCTACAACAGTGAGAGGTCCGCGTACGGCACAAAAAAAAAAAAAAAAAAAAAAAGATATAATAAAATTGTGATCATACTGAAAAAGAAATTTTAATTAAAAAATAAAATAAAATACCCTGTTCAGTAACATCAGTGTGTTGAGAACGCCCTCCCCCTGCCCTAATTGGACGGGCATCCTGTCCTCCCTTGCAGTCCTGAGTCCCCACAGATAACTTGCCTCTCAGCTGAATGGTCAAGGTCCCCTTTGGCTGCTGCGTCCAGGCCCAGGCAGGCACCCCAGCCCTCACCTAGGCAAAAATGCACAGACTCCGACTTGGCATCAACAGACAAGTTGGCTACTTCCTGTTAATGTTTTTTTGCCAGGTGGGTGACCTGGCCTCCACTGTGCTGCTTCCCGGTGGTGTGCCCTTTCTGTAGGCAACAGTTGTCTGCCACGCCCTCACGATAACATCTTCATCTATTCTGCCCAGAGCAACAGGGGTTCAGGCTGGCAGGGACACGATGGTACTCAGAACTACCTGTGACATCCAGCCCTCTCACTGCCCTGGTGCAGAGAAAGCCACTGCTTGCCCTTGAGGTCCCCTCTCCCTGCTGCTGTCATCAGGTACGGCATATAGGTGACCATTCAAGAATCCAGAGTCCAGTGATTCAACTTAAATGGTAGCATTATTCTGACCGTCCACATTTCAATTGTGTGGAAAGACACATCGACCATCCAGATTTATGCCATTTTATTTTTTTAAAGCAGGTTTATCACTTTCTTTTTTTATTTAATTTTTATTTTATATTGGAATATAGTTGATTTACAATGTTGTGTTAGTTTCAGGTGTGCAGCAAAGTGATTCAGTTATACATACACATCTATCCATTTTTTTTCAGATTCTTTTCCCATATAGGTTATTACAGAATATTGAGTAGATTTATGCCATTTTAAACCTGACATATCCTTCATAACTTTTGAGTCTCCTTTCAAAATCAGAACCTACAATACAAATAGTCATTTTTACCTACTTTCTGAAAACAAAGTCCTTTGCCTCATTAATGAACTTTTGTTAAGAATATCCACAGACTGCAGAAAAGCAAATTTAGCAAAGTTGCTAGTAAGAAAAACGTCTAATACCTCTCTGAAGGCAGAACTGAAAAGAATTAAAAACAGTTAAACATAAAATAATTTGTATGCTTACTCATTAGAGCCATACTTGTAATAGGAAAATACATCTTAAAAATAGAAGCCTTTTTTCTTACTTGGGAATTCTTTTCTTCTTCTTCCACAATTAAAATGAAAAGCATTGCTAGATCACAGCAAAACAGAATAAAAAATGCCTTTGAGGTTTTATTTTTATAGCAGAAAATAACTGCAGAACTTTTACCCTGGAAGTTAACATAGATTGAAAGAAAATGCTTCAATATTGTTTCTATCGTAACTTGCCTTGATTGAAAAGGACAGCTAAGATAAGCAAAAGTAAGAGGTTTTAAATCCTACTTTCACTGGAAAAGTACTACAAGAAAACATGAGATGATTCCTTTGATGATTTTAGAGTGCAGAACAATTTTCTAAACGAGACAGGAACCATTTTTTAAAAAAAAGGTTAATAGATCTGTCTGCACAAAAAAAATTTAAGTCCTGCATTCCAAAAAAATCACTTTAAAAAGTCAAGAGACAAATAAGAAACATGGGAAAATATTTGCAACATGGTAGTGACAGGGCTACTTTCCTTCAAAAGTAAAGACTCTTACAAACCAGTAAACGTTACCTGGAACCAAATAGAAAAATAGTAAGTCATAGAAAAAAACACAGAGAGCTTATAAACAGAGAAAAAGATGTTCAGCCTCACCCATTAAGACAGAAATCCAAGTCAAAGCAATAAGAACACATTTTTCACTTAGATTGGCAAAGATCCAAAAGTATGCATATAGAGTGTTGTCAAAGTCACAGGGAAACAGCCACACTCAAATTACATTTGAAAATGCAAATTGGTGCAACTACAGTCCAGGTTTAGTATCTATTGAAGGGTGAGAAGCGTATATGCTGTAAGTCAGCACACCTTCTAGGAATTTATCCTATACATATACTCAGACTGAATACAAAGCACTGTACCCATAAAGAGGTTTCCTGCAGCATCGTTTGTAGCTGAGAAAGACTGGAAACAACCTGAATGTTCCCCATTAGAGGACTGTGCCAATAAATTATGTCACATCCAATGGAATGTTGTGCAGCCATTAAAATAAACAGTATATGATCCAGCAATCCCATTTCTGGGCATATATCTGGAGAAACACATGGCTTGAAAAGATACATGCACCCCAATGTTCATTGCAGCACAGTTTACAGTAGCCAAGACATGGAAGCAACCTAAATGTCCACTGACAGATGAATAGATAAAGAAGATGGGGTACACATATACAATGGAATATTACTCAGCCATTAAAAAGAATGAAATAATGCCATTTGAAAAATGACAAATACTGAATCGATCAATCAATAAATAATAAAATTTAAAAATTTAAAATGATATAAATGAACTTATTTATAAACAGAAATAGACTCAAAGACATAAAAAACAAACTTATGGTTACCAAAGGGGACAGGGAGGAAGGGATTAAAAAAAAAAAAGAAATAGTGCCATTTGCAGCAACATGGATAGACCTGGAGATTATCATACTAAGTGAAGTAAGTCAGACAGAGAAAGACAAATATCATATGCTATCACTTATATTTGGAATCTTAAAAACTGATACAAATGAACTTATTGACAAAATAGAAACAAACTCACAGCCCTAGAGAATGAACTTATGGTTACCAGGTGGGAAGGATAGGGGGGAGGGATAGATTGGGAGTTTGGGGTTGACATGTACACGCTGCTATATTTAAAACGGATAACCAGGGACTTCCCTGGTGGCTCAGTGGTTAAGAATCCACCTGCCAATGCAGGGGACAACGGTTCGAGCCCTGGTCCGGGAAGATCCCACATGCCGCGGAGCAACTAAGCCCGTGCGCCACAACTACTGAGCCTGTGCTCTAGAGCCCACGAGCCACAACTACTGAAGCCCGCGTGCCACAACTACTGAAGCCCACACGCCTAGAGCCCGCGCTCCACAACAAGAGAAGCCATCGCAATGAGAAGCCCACACACCGCAACCAAGAGTAGCCCCCGCTCGCCGCAACTAGAGAAAGCCTGCAGCAATGAAGACCCAACGCAGCCAAAAAATTAATTAATTTAAAAAAACAAAAACGGATAACCAACAGGGACCTACTGTATAGCACAGGGAACTCTGCTCAATATTCTGCAGTAACCTAAACGGGAAAAGAATTTGAAAAAGAATAGATACATGTATATGTATAACTGAATCACTTTGCTGTACACCTGAAACTAACACAACATTGTTAATCAACTATACTCCAATATAAAATGAAACTGTTTTTAAAAAAAGAGTATGTGCAGCTATGCAATGATCTCTGAGATGTGGTTATTAAGTGAAAAGAACAAAGTGTATAGAGTACACCCCCTCTTTTAAGTGATATGCAATTGTTAATGCACATAGAAAATTCCTGGAAGGCCAAACAAGAAATTGCCAGCATTGGTTGGTCCAGAGCAGGACCGGTTACATAATTTGCAGGTCCCGGTGCAAAATAAAAACAATGCTTCCCTGGTTCAAAAATCATTGTGAATTTCAAGACAGCAGCAGTAGAGCGTGAAACCAAGCTGAGAGCTCTCTTGAGCGGGGTCTTGTGTGACTTCCCAGATGGCAGATCCATGAAGCTGGCCCACCTGAGAGGAAGGAACTAGAGGGGGATGAAATGGGAGGGAGGAGAATCTTCACTGCAGGCAACTTTGGAAGCATTTTAATTTTTCCGTGTGCACATCTATCAATTTTTCAATTGTTAAAAAATTTTATGAAAAATAAAAATTGCTCATCACCACTACCTCCCCCGAAAAAACTTATTCTCCCTTTCTTTATCCAAGAAGAGTTGCAGTTCTTAAAAATTCAGCTCAGGGATTTCCCTGGTGGTGCACTGGTTAAGAATCTGCCTGACAATGCAGGGGACACAGGTTAGAGCCCTGGTCCGGGAAGATCCCACATGCCACAGAGCAACTAAGCCCGTGCACCACAACTACTGAGCCTGCGCTCTAGAGCCCATGAGCCACAACTACTGAACCCTGCATGCCACAACTACTGAAGCCCCTGCGCCTAGAACCCGCGCTCCACAACAAGAGAAGCTACCGCAATGAGAAGCCCGCCCACCACAACCAAGAGTAGCCCTGGCTCACCACAACTAGAGAAAGCCCACGTGCAGCAACAGGGACCCAATGCAGCCAAAAATATAAATAAATAAATAAATAAACAAACAAACATAAGGTCAAATTCAAAAAAAAAATATTCAGGGCTTCCCTGGTGGCACAGTGGTTGAGAGTCCGCCTGCCGATGCAGGGGACACGGGATCATGCCCCGGTCCGGGAAGATCCCACATGCCACGGAGCAGCTAGGCCCGTGAGCCATGGCTGCTGAGCCTGCGCGTCCGGAGCCTGTGTTCTGCAACGTGAGAGGCCACACAGTGAGAGGCCTGTGTACCGCAAAAAAAAAAAAAAAAATTCAGCTCAGGGTTGAGGGACGTCTGGAGGCCAGGAGGTCTGGACTGGGTGGGGAGAGGAGTGTGGGGTGCAGGGGAGGGACTTTTCCTCACAGAGCAAGTGCTCTCTACACCCTGGGAAGCTCCAACTTCAATCCCAGGAGAGCTGGACTGGACCATATGTTCCACTAAATAACTGCTTGCCACATTAAGACTGTTTGAAGACACTCCCACATTCACAGGACTTTGAGCTAAGCCTCTGAGGAATCCTAACACAGCCATGTAAATTCACACAGCCTGTACTGTCCCCTATAAAGTCATGTCCA
This sequence comes from Tursiops truncatus, assembly GCF_011762595.2. Classification (NCBI taxonomy): domain Eukaryota; kingdom Metazoa; phylum Chordata; class Mammalia; order Artiodactyla; family Delphinidae; genus Tursiops; species Tursiops truncatus. The sequence goes on along the minus strand of NC_047037.1, from coordinate 138,218,792 downwards.
CCCAGGACCTCAGAAAGTGACCTCATTTGGAGATAAAGGTATTTACAGAGGTAGTTACTTATGATGAGGCTGTGTTGTACTAGGATGGACCCTATTCCAATGAATTTTTGTCCTTATAAGAAGGCCATGTGGGGACTTCCCTGATGGCGCAGTGGTTAAGAATCCACCTGCCAGTGCAGGGGACACGGGTTTGAGCCCTGGCCTGGGAAGATCTCACATGCTGCAGAGCAACTAAGCCCCTGAGCCACAACTACTGAGCCTGCACTCTAGAACCTGTTAGCCACAACTACTGAACCCATGTGCCAAAACTACCGAAACCCACACACCTAGAGCCTGTGCTCTGCAAGAAGAGAAGCCACCACAATGAGAAGCCCTGCCACAAAGAATAGCCCCACTCGCTGCAACTTGAGAAAGCCCGTGCACAGCAAGGAAGACCCAACACAGCCAAAAATAAATTATTTATTTATTTATTTATTTTAAAAAAAGAAGGCCATGTGAAGACACAAAGAGACCTGCAAGAAGACCATGTAAAGATAGAGGCAGAGATGGGCATAATATGTCAACAAGCCAAAGGATGCCAGAGATTGTTGTCAGCCACCAGAAGCCAGGAGAAAGGCAGGGAACAGATTTTCCCTCAGAGCCTACAGAAGAAACCAACACTATTGACACCTTGATTTCAAACTTTGGCCTCCAGAACTGTGAGAGAATAAATTTTTGTTATTTTAAGACACTGTAATATCTCGGGCTGCCATGACAAAATACGATAGACTGGGTGGCTTAAATATCAGAAATGCATCCTGGGTGCAGCATAGTTGGGTTCTGCTCTCTTCCTGGCTTACAGAGAGTTGCCCCTGGCTGTTTGTTCACATGGTGAAGAGAAACCGTTCTCTCTCTCTCTTCCTCTTCCTGTAAGGGCACTAATCCCATCATGAGGACCCCACCCTCAGCACCTCATCTAACCCTAATCACCTCCCAAAGGCCCCATCTCCAAACACCATCACATTGGGCATTAGGACTTCAACATATGAATTTGGGGGGGACACAAACACACAGTCCATAAGAACCACCAGGTTTGTGGTGTTTTGTTACATCAGCCCTAGGAAACTAATGCAAACCCCCAACAATGAAACAATTCATGATTCAAATAAAAGGCCCGAAAGCTTTTCTGTAAATGGGCAGATCATAAATATTTCTGGCTTTGTGGGTCATATGGTCTCTGTTGCAACTGCTCAACTCTGCCATCATGCAAAATTAGCTATAGGCACTAGGTAAGTGAATTAGTGCAGATGTGTCCAACAAAATTTTACCAAAACAGGCAGCTGCAGGCCTTGGCCCTCTGGCTATAGTTTGATGACACCTGCTTTAGGTGAGAAACGTAACAGTAAAGAGAAGCTAAGCTAAAGGACCAACAGTTTTGTGCAGCAAGAAGAGAAGAGGTGAGTGAAGATTCCTACACCAGGCTCTAGCCTTCAGAAGTAGTCAGCTCTGGGACTTCCCTGATGGCACAGTGGTTAAGAATCCACCTGCCAATGCAGGGGACATGTGTTTGAGCCCTGGTCCAGGAAGATCCCACATGCCACGGAACAACTAAGCCCATGCACCACAACTACTGAGCCTGCCCTCTAGAGCCCGCGAGCCACAACTACTGAAGCCTGCGCACCTAGAGCCCGTGATCTGCAACAAGAGAAGCCACTGCAATGAGAAGCCCATGCACAGCAGCTCACCACAACTAGAGAAAGCCCACGCGCAGCAATGAAGACCCAATGCAGCCAAAAATTAATTAATTAATTAGAAAAAAAGAAGTAGTCCGCTCTGGGCCATTGATTCCCTCTGCCTTCCAGAACCCTGATTGCTGCGTCTGAAAAACGGCCTAGAAGATTTAGAGGACCCCTAAGATAACTCCAGTTTCATGCTCCAAAGCCCTTTGAGTTTTTAAATGTTTCCTTTCAACAATTTGATTTACTAAGCAGAATCTATAAACTCTGAGGAAAAAGTTATTTTATGGTAAAATGGACTACTAAATGTATAAAATAAAATTGTTATTATGATGAAATGTCCAGAACAGATTTTGTTTTTTGTGTTTGGGTGGTTTATGAACAACAGCTATTCATTTCTCAGAGTTCTGGAAGTCCAAGATCAAGGCAGCAGCAGATTCAGTGTCTGGTGAGCCCCCTTCTTGGTTGATAAATGGCCATCTACTTGCTGTGTCCTCACAAGGAGGAAGGGTGTCCAGACCAGTTTTTAAACTGTTTAGATACACTTACACCAAACTCCACTTTTGCAAATTATTCTTTACAAAATTGAAAACATACCCAGTGTCCCTGTGGGAGCATGTATGTGTACCCTGCAAGGTTGACCAGAATTTCTTTCCAACTAAATGTGTATTTTGCTTGAACAAGTGACCTCAATTCTTCAAAACAAAATAAGGAAGCTAAAAGAATCCCAAGAACTTCTGAATCATTATTTTATTGTTTCCATCATTTTGTAAGTCTTAACTATTATTGATCCTTCACCATGGATCTACCATCCAGGTACTGAATGGTAGAAATAGATCAAAAAATTCAAATGCTGCATCGAAATCGATCTGCTTTAAATGACTTCTGATAAACACACATGCAGAAGACTTTTCCAAAAAACCAAACCTCACCCCACAGTACTGCTCTTCGTTGAATATCTGTGGGGGCAGAGGAATCCCATTTTGAGGTTTCTTCTCTCCAGGAACGTTCTCTCTCATCCACTTCCGATTGTCTTCATCTCCAGCAATATCGAACTCCTTAAAATCGATTTTATTAGCTTCCAAAAAGCCCACTACTTCTTGCTGTTTCTTCCTAATCTGGTCAAGAGTAGAGAGATTACTATTAGACAGTTTGTAAAACACCATTTTATTTATATTTACATAACTTAAGCCCTTCCTTCAACTGTACCATACAACACAAATAATATCGCGAAATATTTAAACAAGGAAATCCTTAAAATCATAGCTCTTCATTCCATAGGATCAACAGGGTCATCATTTAAATTCTGAAATCTTAATCTCATCAATGTTTAAATCCTTGATGTATAATTGACGTAATAAAAATGGCAATGCTCTCATCATAGCTTTTATTTGAAGCCTTCAAAATACTTTTAATTCTCTGCTAAGCTTTAATGCCAAAAAATAAGTAAGAATCGTTTACAAAGAAAAAGATGAGAGAGAGAAGGAAAAAAAGACAATTTACTATGAAACTCAAATACCAAGTATACCCACGTTAAAAGGCACTTTACTCACAGTTATGAAAATAGGAACAAGTCACATTGAACAAAAGCAGTTTTAGAAATAATACAGGAAACTGAAAAGCCCACATGGAGATTATTAGAAGAGAAAGAGAGAAAAAAAGCTAGAAAAGCTGGTGGATATTTCTCCCAGAATATTGAAGAGAAATGCAGTAAAATAACCCTGTTCTCCTTTCGCACTCACACCCAGCTCTTCACCTGAGATCAAAGTGCCAGCCACACCTAAGAGAGAACATCCTAGGGTCCTTTTCTCTACCCTTGGTTCACGTACAAGGACTGTATCTACCAAATGCCATTTCTTTGTGAATGTGGCCATCTTGAAGGCTTAGAACTCCTTCCCCAGAAACAATTACAGTTTTCTCGCTTCAAAGAATTCACTCCCAGAATGAATGATGCCCTCTTTTATTTTTTTTATAAATTTATCTTTTTATTTATTTATTTTTGGCTGTGTTGGGTCTTCATTGCTGTGCACAGGCTTTCTCTAGTTGCAGTGAAGGGGGCTACTCTTCATTGCAGTGCACGGGTTTCTCATTGCAGTGGCTTCTCTTGTTGCAGAGCACGGGCTCTAGGCACATGGGCTCAGTAGTTGTGGCACGTGGGCTCAGTAGTTGTGGCTTGCGGGCTTTTGAGGGTAGGCTCAGTAGTTGTGGCACACGGGCTTAGTTGCTCCACAGCATGTGAGATCTTCCCAGACCAGGGCTCAAACCCGTGTCCCCTGCATTGGCAGGCGGATTCTTAATCACTCAGGCAGATTTACTTTTAATTAAATATTCAAAAGGCAATATCCTTTATTCTGTCCAAACCCCTGTCTTCCTTCCCCCTCAAATACCCTCCCGGGAGCCTCAGCCTGGCTGAGGTCCACTCCCTCACCAGCGTTATTTCCATCTCTATTAATCATGCCTCAGGACTTAACTGAATCACTGTGCTGTACACTTGAAACTAACACAACATTGTAAATTAACTATACTTCAATTTAAAAAAAGAATTTTAAAAGAAAATCATGCCTCAGGACCCGAGGTGGGTTGGAAAAGGATTTCATTTTGTTGCACAGTTTCTACACAGATGAACATTTCCCGAAGTCTTGACTTACGTTTCTTCTGCTGGAAAGTCAAAGAAAGATGGAGAAAACAGGAGAGGAAGATTTGTTTATTATGTAAAAATAGAACTACCATATGACCCAGCAATCCCACTACTGGGCATATACCCTGAGAAAACCATAAACTCTTCAAAAAGAGTCATATACCACAATGTTCATTGCAGCTCTATTTACAATAGGCAGGACATGGAAGCAACCTAAGTGCCCATCGACAGATGAATGGATAAAGAAGATGTGGCACATATATACAATGGAATATTACTCAGCCATAAAAAGAAACGAAGTTGAGTTATTTGTAGTGAGGTGGATGGACCTAGAGTCTGTCATACAGAGTAAAGTAAGTCAGAAAGAGAAAAACAAATACCAGATGCTAAGACATATATAGGGAATCTAAAAAAAAAAAAGAAAATGGTCATGAAGAACCTAGGGGCAAGACGGGAATAAAGACGCAGACCTACTAGAGAATGGACTTGAGGACACGGGGAGGGGGAAGGGTAAGCTGGGACGAAGTGAGAGAGTGGCAGGGACATATATACACTACCAAAGTTTGCGGTCCAACAAATGTTTAATTTATATGCATCAGTTAATTCAATTGCTAAATGTTTTCCTATAATATCTTTTTAGAATTAGAAATATAAAAATGGGGCAGCTCAGAGCTAACCGGGATGCTTTGATAAACAGAATATATTCCAGAATTTCTATGCTACCAGTCTCTACAAAAGAAGTTTTCCACTCTTTGACCATTTCATTGAAAGTAACAGTTACAGTGAATAAGTATTCTTAAATTTCAGGACTCCAGACACTTTTACTCCATACATTTTGCCTTATAAGATTGGGATTTGTGAAATTATTCCTCCTCTCATTATTATGTTTGCTTACCAAACGTAAGATAGATAGCTAGTGGGAAGCAGCCTCATAGCACAGGGAGATCAGCTCGGTGCTTTGTGACTACCTAGAGGGGTGGGATAGGGAGGGTGGGAGGGAGACGCCAGAGGGAAGAGATATGGGGACATATGTATACGTATAGCTGATTCACTTTATTATACAGCAGAAACTAACACAACATTGTAGAGCAATTATACTCCAATAAAGATGTAAAAAAAAAAAGAATCTGTTTATGATGATTTCTCTCAAGAAAGGCAATTACGTCTACAGGAAATTGACTGAGTGTTGGCTGCATGGTATTGTGCTACATTTTATTTCTCAGCACTGCCCCCAAATAAAGAAAAGAAAAATAAAATCTGCCCCTCCGGACTCTCCAAACACCAGCAACTTAAACTCAGTCAAGAGCATGGCTCTCCTGGCTGTTTGGAGCTCTTGGCTTCTGCCTGGGTCTGGAGAAGTGTCTTAGGATGAACCCAGAGGAGGGAGAGGGGGAGCAGGGAGTGCACGAGCTCACCTGGCTGGCACGTGGCCTTTGCAGCACTCTGATGCCCACGTGAGCAGGGCGCACCCCCCGGACCCCCCCCCCCACGGTGGTCTTTGTTCAAGGGTCCCTACTAGATGCCGCTCCCACCACAAAGTACAGCCTTTCTCCGTGTGGCCTCCTGAGCTGACCCTAGGGACACAGCATCGGTCCCCAAAGGCCACCCCCCCTTTGTGGTTTCAAGGGTAGGGGTGTGCACAGCACCCCAGTAGCCCTCACCACAGATACACTCCCCCCTGCACCTCTCACCCCCTCTCCCCTCTCCAGGGCGCCATGGCCATTGCTGGTCCCACAGGCTGCACCGTCCTTCTGGGCAGCCCCTCTGGAGGATCCAGGGTCCTTGGGGTGTGTGTCACTTGGAGGCTTTGGGACCTCAGTGGAGGCTGAGAGAGTTCTGTTTTCTTATCCTGTTACATTGGGAATTCCCTGGCGAACCAGTGCTTAGGACCCCGTGCTTTCACTTCCTATCCTGTTACGTGGACTCACAAGAATGTGCCGTTCTCCTAGAGAACAGACCTGTGGTGGCCCAGGGGGAGGGGGTGGGGGAGGGGCGGACTGGGAGTTTGGGATTAGCAGACGCAAACTGTTACATAGAGAATGGATCAACAACAAAGTCCTCCTGTAGAGCACGGGGAACTATATTCAGTATTCTGTGATAAACCATCATGGAAAAGAAATCTGAAAACTGAATCACTTTGCTGTACAGCAGAAATTAACACAACACTGTAAATCAAAAAAATCAATAAAACAATAAAAAAAAAAATCCTTCTCTGTCCTGAAGTCACCAGCCACTCTTGGTGACTGTGCTGCATCAGAGTGATCTTTGGGTCTCTCGCTTGGCATGTTCCGTTTATTGTCTGTACAGTGAGGAACCTTTCCGAACAAGCTCACCGTACTGTAGTAAAAAGCACGGTGCATTTGAGTGAGAGGTGACCTGCATTTCCATCCTGGCCGGGAAGGTTGCTCTCTGAGCACAAGTTCCGCCCGTCCATTGCCTCATCTGCAAAATGGATAGAACGCCGCCTTCATCCTGGGTGCTGGTGAGAATTAAGAAAGCGTGGAAAAGCATTTTGCACCACAAGTCGAGAAGCTGTGCAGTCGGGCACCCTGGCCTGACGCGTCCTGACTGCCATGCCAGGCAAGAATTCTGATCACCATTTTTTTTTTTTTTTTTTTTTTTCGGTACGCGGGCCTCTCACTGTTGTGGCCTCTCCCGTTGTGGAGCACAGGCTCCGGACGCACAGGCTCAGCGGCCACGGCTCACGGGCCCAGCCGCTCCGCGGCACGTGGGATCCTCCCGGACCGGGGCACGAACCCGCATCCCCTGCTTCGGCAGGCGGACCCCCAACCACTGCGCCGCCAGGGAAGCCCCTGATCACCATTTTAAGATAACAAAGCTGAGGTGCCAGTGAATTAAAGAATTTTCCAAGGTTCACATCCAGATCCATCTAATTCAAAAACCATGTTTTTCCCTCTATATTTACACTCAATCAAGACTGGAAAAAGGATTGCAAAATCCGGGGGCCACCATGAGGGTCTGTCCTTAAAGATGGTGGTCCAGGGGCTGTGCATCTTGAAAACAGGGAGGACCGTCCTCTCTCCCTTTGTCCCCCAACCCCTGTGGCGATGGCCTTCAGGAGGAGAGGAGGGTCATCCACGAAGATACAACAACTTTCTCCCCTACTCCCAGGGTCTCTTCACCCAAATCTGTGTGTAAAGTGGTAAAACATGGAACCACGCTTTGGCATCAGCTGTTAAAATAGAGATGTGATACACAGCTGCATGCCTAAACCTCATCAAGAGATTACAATTGGCTTTTTCCTTTTTCATTTATTTCATTCATCCAACAGAAGTCATAATGCCCTCTTTGATGAGGTCACAGGCAAGAACCTGTTTTTAAAGTATACAGACTGAAGAAGTAAGTAGCAAAGACCAACTGCCACAGAGCGTAAGTACTGGCAGCTGCTCTGGGGTCGTCCTGCAAAGAAGCTTCTGGGTGAGATTCCCCAGCCGGGAAAAATCATTAGCACTGACACCGTGGGAAAAATCAGTTCTCATTCTTTAGGATAAGACAGAAATTCTTCCATTTATGTGGCTTGAGACAGTTCTGAAACATCGTCACAGATGCAGATCTTCTAATATTAACTAATAAATATAACTACAAAAATATTGATTAATATTAACTAACATTAACTAATAACCAATAGTTATAATAATTATAATACTAACTAACCATAGCTGATAACTATAACATTAACTAATAATAATAGGACTTCCCTGGTGGCGCAGTGGTTAAGAGTCTGCCTCTCAATACAGGGGACACAGGTTCGAGCCCTGGTCCAGGAAGATCCCACATGCGGCGGAGCAACTAGGCCCATGCACCACAACTACTGAGCCTGTGCTCTAGAGCCCGTGGGCCACAACTACTGAAGCCCGTGCACCTAGAGCCGGTGCCCTGCAAAAAGAGAAGCCACCGCAATGAGAAGCCCGTGCACCGCAACGAAGAGACACCCCCACTCGCCACAACTAGAGAAAAGCCCGTGCGCAGCAACGAAGACCCAACGCAGCCATAAATAAATTTTAAAAAACTAATAATGATAATATTTATTAAGCACTTGACACCCTGCTGGGCACCCTTTGCTTATTTCCTAAGTCCTCATGACAACACTATGAGATGAGTACTATTCTTACCCTCATTTTACAGATAAGGAAATTGAGGCTCAGCAAGGGGCAATAACTTTCCCAAGGTAACATAGTCCCAAGTGGCACCAAAACATTTGCTTCCGGCAGCAGAATGAACTTGGATTTTCTAAGATCCTGGAAAAACAGTACCCCTCCAGATCCCCCCAGGCTAACTAAATCATGTTCCCAAACTTCAAGAATGTAGGACATCAGATAATCCTAAGAAATCCATCAGTTTGTTCACTGTCTCCGGAAGGATGCATGGGGCCACTCAGACCTGATCTATGGAACATGTAGAAGATTGGCAGGTTAGTGGAAAAATTTTTCAGCAATGAGTGTGTCAACAGCATATTTGAAGCCCACAAAAGCCATTTTCTACAAAAAAAAATTTTTTTTAATCTAAACAATCCAAAAATGTGCTTTTTGTAGATCAACTAAAAGTTTCTGAGGTCATCAACAGCCACAAAAGATTTTGCAGTTTTGCATTTGGAATTGTTCCTCATCGTTTTCTGTTAAAAGATGTTCGAGAGCTCACTAAACAGGTGCCCACCAGTTGTGCTCAGAAGGAGTGACCAGGCTCTTTTCTCGTGTTTTCCTCTCATCCTCTCTGGAAACCGCGTGAACTTTCAGGGCTGGAGGGGGCGAGGCGGGGGCAACGCAGGTGGCATTCAGGAGCTGCCATTAGGACAGTTTCCTGGGCCAACCATTTGTCTAGGGTATCATCCTGGCTGAGAGACCACTGAAACCCAAGCTGCAACCCGAGAAGTTCCAGGAATCAGATATAAAAGGAAACAGCCCCTTTGCTGGTCTTCAACTCTCAGGATTAATAAAACTCTGTTTCTCTCCACAGCCTCCTAGATGATAAAATGCTGGTCGAAATGTCGGTCCCAGATAGACACTGCAGGTTCAAGCCTAAAATCAAAGCCTGAATCATTTCCAAGGATAAACGAGTCCCTCCCTTACTTCTATTTCTTAAGGCACAGAATGAAAGCTGGACTTAGAGAGATCGACGTGTGGTTCCCAGCCTGGTCCCAAGGAAATCAGACAAAGCAATGCTTTGGAGGTCAGCTTTTAGTACCTGTTTTTGGTCTGTCTGGATTCCTAGAGAATTTAAACCTTTAGCCTTAGAGATGTTTGTTCTTGTCACTGTGACATTATTATCCTCAAATAATAGCATTACACATGCTAACTTGACACTTTCATTAGGATTACATTGCATACACAAGTTATTACACCCAGGAGTCATTTTAGTAATCTGGCCCATCCTACGCTCCAAATATTGTTACACAAAGTGTCATTTATTTGCAATTTTAAATTAGTCTGTCTTGCAGAAGGAATGGCAGAAACATTCCACCAAAAAAAAAAGCCTCCCATTCTGTCATATATGAGACACAACACGACACAAATCACATGTTAAAAGTTCTAGTATCGGGAACTTCTCTGGTGGCGCAGTGGTTAGGAGTCTGCCTGCCGGTGCAGGGGACACGGGTTCGAGCCCTAGTCCGGGAAGATCCCACATGCCGTGGAACAGCTAAGCCCGTGCGCCACAACTACTGAGCCTGCGCTCTGGAGCCTGTGTGCCACAACTACTGAGCCCATGTGCTGCAACTACTGAAGCCCACGCACCTAGAGCCCGTGCTCCTCAACAAGAGAAGCCACCGCAACGAGAAGCCCACGCACCGCAACGAAGAGTAGCCCCCGCTCGCCGCAACTAGACCCATGTGCAGAAACGAAGACCCAACGTGGCCATAAAAAAAAAAAAAAAAAAAAGTTCTAGTATCAAACACACCCCCTTCCTTGAATCCCCTTCCACACACAGCTGTCCCAGATCACACACACTTCTTCAACACCATTCAAACCAAGGCAGAAAGCAAAGGGCTCACAGGCTTACTTACACACGCCTCAAAAAGACATGTAAAGCCAGCACTGGGCCATACCCCCTCCTTCTACTTCCAAGTCTGAGTTATTCAGAAAATAGGACAGGAAGAAAGCCCCCAAATTCCATCAGACACCTACCGCTATGGACCCAGATGATGTGGCAACAAACACTTTGATAACCATTTTGAGGGTTGCAAAGAGGACTCCCCCCAACACACCCCTGCGAGGGAACGCGGAGTCAGACAAATCCTGACAGTGACACAGACAAGTGCCAGGTGGGGACTGGCGAGGGGCCCAAGGCTGTCCGAGCTCACGCCTCTCAGCTCCACTGAAGCCCTGCCTCTCCCACGAGCGGCCCAGGCACCTCGGGCTCTCCCCGCCATTGGCCAGGGAATATTTGGGGATCTGTCAGGAAAACAGTTGATTGGTTGATATAAGCAGCCGCTGGACCCTTTCCCTAATCCCTTTGAAAGCCCGACAACAGTCCCTAAAAGGCAAGGCTGCGCTCCGCACCAATCAGAGACCTGCAGGGAGATGCCTCGGGCAGCGGGAGGTGGAGCCCCGGGTAGCAGAGGAGGAGAGAAGAGGAGGGAGGCGCTCCCCGGAGCTGGAAAAGCCCGAACACCACCAGCTCGGTGCCGGAGGGGACTTGTTTACAGGGTTTCTGGCAGGCACACAGCACGGGTCAGAACAGCCACAGAAGCCTTTACCTAAATAAAGAGCGGCTTCCTTCGTTTAAAATTTTCTGGCAGATTCAAAAAAACTCAATGCCCTTCAACTGGAGTCAGCTTTAATCAATCTCCACTTTAATTCTGTGATGCATATGTCATGCTTTATTATATTTTGCTTCAGATAAATTTCACTGAGCAAGAAAAATCAAGGGAGCACAGTGGGTGAAAATTTACTCAAGAAATTAAGTTTGTCATTAATACAAATGATAAGCCATCTGGATCAGCAATAAGGGTCTGCTACTAAAGAGTGTTTTTAAAGGGTGCATGATTTTTATTACACCGCTCGGCAATGGCACCTAATGTACAAAGCGTGTATTTTAATCAGAGAAGGCGGCATGCTAATTAAACAATACTTAATAATTGTCACTATCATTTATGAATAGTGACATTCAAGTCTACCACATTCAAGTCTACTCTGAGGAATACCTGGAAACTTAGTGAAACCTTCAAACACAATTCCTATGGATAGAATTAAAAAGTAAAAATAATCATCGTTTTGCATTGAAAAAAAAAAATTCAATGAACTGTCATACAGTAGATTCCTTTAGGAGTGGCCTGTTCCCAGTTTTCCCCCTTTACCACCTGTTTCTCCTGAAGAACAGAGGCTGACAAGCTGAGGACCGTGTCAGGTTTCGCTGACATCCCCAACCCAGCAGGGAGGGCTGGCTTTCAAGCAAATTGCTTCCACTGTTTTAGAGACTTTGGGGGGAAGAAATGAATGATCTGTTTGTAACAGGCTCTCTCTCTGTGTCTTATTTGTATAGATAATTTGAATTGTGTTAAACGTTAGAGACATTAAAAATCTACTAAGAAGCCCAAATGGTAGCCACCCCACTCTCCTGGTGGGTTTCAAAGTCAAGCTCAAGGTCTTTAGGGGCAAAGGCAGGAGGGTATATTTAGTCTTCTTAACATGGCTGAGTCTCTCTCTTAGTTTAAGTCCCTGACTGCTCATGAAGGTCGTGGCTGTAAGATCCTGGGACCGGGGAGGGATCTTTTGGGTTTTGACCTCCAGCCCCCTCACCAGAGCCCAGAAGGTCTGGAGGCCTGCTCCCCTTCCCCTCAGGTAGGTGCCCTCCACGAAAGGTCACCCTGACCCTAGAATATAGCTCAGCTTCATTTAGATCAGGATGAATGGTTGAGATGACCCCGCAACAATTTAACTTAGGGCATGCAAAGTTTACTCCCCAAATTAGGTGAAGATGACTCATGGTTCCCCAAATTTAAGTAACAAGCATTATAAATTGTATTTATTTTTTAACATCTTTATTGGAGTATAATTGCTTTGCAATGGTGTGTTAATTTCTGCTTTATAACAAAGTGAATCAGCTATATATATACATATATCCCCCTATCCCCTCCCTCTTGCCTCTCCCTCCCACCCTCCCTATCCAACCCCTCTGAGTGGTCACAAAGCACGGAGCTGATCTCCCCATGCCATGCAGCTGCTTCCCACTAGCTATCTATTTTATATTTGGTAGTGTATATATGTCCATGCCACTCTCTCACTTCGTCCCAGTAAATTTTATTTGAAAGCCCACCAAAATTTTATGTTAAAGCCCACCATCATTTTTGCTTTTCTTCTTTGCTGTATTTTCCAAAATTTCTACAGTGAGTATATACTATTTTTGTCACACGAAATATTTTTTCAAACACCTTAGTCTTAAATCCACCACATGAGCATACTATTTTGCTGCAAATGTTATTTAAGAAAGTAATAAGCTCTGTGTATTTCTTAATGCCTTTGTAAGTTAGTGACATAAACTGTGGCTCATGTGCCCTAGAGAATATACATCTGCTGATCATATAGTATAACTGAGGAAGACCCTATGGGGCCTCCCTGGACAGACCCCTCCCCCCATATCCTCTGCCTGCCTCTTGTCTGTAGAAAACCTATAGTTATCTCAGGCCTCCCCTGAGTCACAAAACCCTGGCTCAAGAATTAATGATTGAAAGGATGTGAACATGTAGTGACAAAAGTATCAGTTGGGCCAGGAGAACTGGTAACAATTTAAACAGTAAATCAGCCATGTGGCAGTCACAGAACCTTTAGTTCCTCCCTGAAGGACATAGATAAAAGCATTTGATGCACATTCCTGAGCTGTTTTACAGATACTAAAGCCTCCCCCAAACGGAAGAAGCTAACTGCATGATGATGGTGAGCACGTAGCCCCCAGAGCAACTGGAGCCTGAGGATTGATGATGTTAACTCCTATGACACCATCCTGATGACTGGTTCCCTCACCATCAACCAATCAGATAATTGTGCACAAGTTGATCACCTACCCTACAGCACCCCCCTCCCTCACTTTACCCTTGAAAACACTTTCCTGAACCCCATCAGGAAGTTCTGGGGTTTTGACCATCAGTTGCCCACACTCCTTGTTTGGTGCCTACAATAAGTCGTGCACATTCCTTCACACCTGCATACCACAACCCAGTAGATCGTCAGTAGATTGGCTTTACCGCACACAAGGCCAGAGGACCCAATATTGGTAACAACAGGGCAAAACCTACCTCAATCTTGACACCCCCTCCAGCTGCCTGCCCTAGGGAGAAACAAATTTCCTACTTGAACTAATAGCTAACAATTTTGAGGTGTTTGCCAAGCCAGACCTGCTCTAAGGGCTTTGCATAAACCACTCCCTTAAACCACACAACAGCCCTAAAACTGGGTCCTATTACTATCCATCCTCACCGGTGAGGACTTAGAATGGGAGATGAGGGAATTCCCTGGCAGTCCAGTGGTTAAGGTTCGGCACGTTCACTGCCGAGGGCCCGGGTTCGATCCCTGGTCAGGGAACTAAGATCCCACAAGCCTCGAGGTATGGCAAAAAAAAAAAAAGAAGAATGGGAGATGATCGGAAAGGTAACGGTGTATCCAGGATTTGAACCCAACCCCATTTATGTCCACATCACACAAGAAAAACTCCTGATTTCCTACCCTCAAATTCCCAGTGCTCCTTTATTTCACTATGAATTACTTTTAGAAGCTTATCCTTTTAATAATGACCATGAAAATGTACAAATCAGAAATTTGAAAACTCCAGCTGACACATCTTTTGTTACAGCGACATCAGTGAGCTTCAAGATAATTAAAAGGAATACAAAACATTCCAAATGAGTCTTAAAAGAAAGCTCAATGAATCTCCGACTTTGAAAATTCAATTCAGAAATAAGTTGTCTACGGCTTCCATGGTGGTGCAGTGGTTGAGAGTCCGCCTGCCAATGCAGAGGACACGGGTTCGTGTCCTGGTCCGGGAAGATCCCACATGCCACGGAGCGGCTGGGCCCGTGAGCCATGGCCGCTAAGCCTGCACGTGCGGAGCCTGTGCTCTGCAACAGGAGAGGCCACAACAGTGAGAGGCCCGTGTACCGCAAAAAAAAAAAAAAAAAAAAAGAAATAAGTTGTCTAATCGAATGAAAATGCAAGAGGCTAATTATTTCAGATCTCTAATCCTTGATGTTAAAGTCAAATAACAGTACTTTTAGATCTGACCTAATTTTTAACAGAATTTACTTTTTTTTTAAACTTTATTGAGGTACAGTTCACAAATAAATTGTAAGATATTTAAAGTGTACATTGTGATGATTTGATATGTGTATACATTGTGAAAGGACGATTTGACATAATTTTAGTGATAAAAGTATGAGGTACTGGCTCCAAACTTCGCAGAGATCCTCGAGGGATCTTATAATAAATGATACCAGATGCTATGTTTGGTTTATTTATATAATTTTACAGGTAAAATAAAATGAGAAATAAAGGCTGATTTTTTTTAAATTTTTATTATTTATATTTTTTATTTTCCTTATTTATATTATTTATTTATATTTTTATTATTATAACAGTGGTGACCACCATAGTAGCAGTAGTGGGTAGAATATTGTCCCGCCAAAATTCATGTTCCCCCCAAACCTCAGAATGTGATCTTATTTGGAAACAGGGTCTTTGCAGATGAAATCGATTAAGGATCTTGAAATGAAATCATCCTGGATTTCAGGTGGGCCCTAAATCCAATAACTGATATCCTCATAAGAAGGGGAGAAAACACACAGAGAGACACAGAGAAAAACACTATGTGAAGACAGAGGCAGAGATTGGAGTGATGTGGCCACAAGCCAAGGAACACCAGGAGCCACCAGGAGATGGAAGAGGCAGGAAGGATCCTCCCCAGGAGACTTCAGAGGGAACACAGCCATGCTGACACCTTGATTTTGGACTTCGGTCTCCAGACCCATGAAAGAATAAATTTCTGCTGTCTTAAGCCATCAGTTCTGTGGTAATTTGTTACAGCAGCCTTAGGAAACTCATACAGAGCTATAAAGGCCTATGTTAATATGTAGCATGATGGAGGTGACCACCATAATTACTAAAAGGCAGTTCTTCAGCTTCGTACAGTAAGGGCCTCTCCCCCTTTCATAACACACAGACAGGAAAGAAGTACTTCTTTCCAAGGCAGAAACAAAGGTGATAGACTGGAAAGAGCTAGAAAAAAAGAGAGGGAGAGACCATTCAGATGGGAAAGGACGTTCTGAGGAGCCTCCATCTTTCAGGTTCCTCCAGTCCTGAGAACCAGGGTTGGGATGTTCTCTTAATAATAAACAGCCACTTTTGGACTTCCCTGGTGGCGCAGTGGTTAAGAATCCGCCTGCCGATGCAGGGGACGCAGGTTCGAGCCCTGGTCCGGGAAGATCCCACATGCCGCGGAGCAACTAAGCCCATGTGCCACAACTACTGAGCCCTCACACTACAACTACTGAAGCACGTGCGCCTAGAGCCTGTGCTCCGCAACAAGAGAAGCCACCGCTATGAGAAGCCCGCACACTGCAACGAAGAGTAGCCCCTGCTTGCTGCAACTAGAGAAAGCCTGCATGCAACGAAGACCCAACGCAGCCAAAAATAAATAATAAATTTGTTAAAAATAATCATAATAATAAACAGCCACTTTTGTTACTGTCTTGGGAGCACCAGCAGCAATGAACCAGCCAACTTTCCATGAATGACAAGTCTAGGGCAACACTTGTCTAATGTATGTCTACTTGGAGATGGTGCCCAGTTCACCCACAACAAAAACCACTACCCAGCTTATATGAATAACTCACCACCCAAGGTTGTAGAAACACATAACGCAGCAAAATTAAGAGTGGGCACTCTGGGGCTTCCCTGGTGGCGCAGTGGTTGAGAGTCCACCTGCCGATGCAGGGGACACGGGTTTGTGCCCCGGTCAGGGAGGATCCCACATGCCGTGTAGCGGCTGGGCCCGTGAGCCATGGCCGCTGAGCCTGCGCGTCCAGAGCCTGTGCTCTGCAACAGAGAGGCCACAACAGTGAGAGGCCTGCGTACCGCAAAAAAAAAAAAAAAAAAAAAAAGTGGGCACTCTAACAGGATAGGGAGGAGCAGGTGGTGATGGGACAGGAAAGCCTTGTCTGGCACCAACCCCTAAAAAGCCAGAATTAAATGGGGTTGGCTTGAATCCCACTTCTGGGCATATGCCCAGACAAAACTATAATTGGAAAAGATACATACACCCCTACGTTCATAGCAGCACTATTTACAAGACATGGAAGCAACCTAAATGTCTATCGACAGATGAATGGATAAAGAAGATGCGGTACATATACACAATGGAATATTACTCAGCCATGAAAAAGAATGAAATAATGTCATTTGCAGCAACATGGATGGACCTAGAGATTACCATACTAAGTGAAGTAAGTCAGACAGAGGAGACCAATACCATATGCTATCACTTATATGTGGAATCTAAAATAAGATACAAATCAACATACCTAGGAAACAAAAACAGACTCACAGATATAGAGAACAGACTTGTGGTTGCCAAGTGGGAGGGGTGTAGGGGAAGGAAGGAATGGGAGTTTGGGATTAGCAGATGCAAACTATTATATACAGAATGGAAAAACAACAAGGTCTTACTGTATAGCACAGGGAACTATGTTCAATATACTTTGATAAGCCATAATGGAAAAGAATATGAAGAGGAATATATATATATGTGTGTGTGTGTGTGTGTATATATATATATATATATATATATATATATATATATAACTGAGTCATTTTGCTGTACAGAAGAAATTAACACAACATTGTAAATCAACTATACTTCAATAAAATTTAAAAAAAAAAAGAAAAAACAGGGTCTGCTTGGAGATGCCCACTGCCCCCTATTACATAAAAACAAAATGAAAAAACCATAAAGGGAAATGTGATAAATTTGAGCTACACAAATACAAGATACAGTATAAACAAAATTCAAAGGTAATTGACAAACTGAAGGAAATATCTGCAGCATATACCATAGTCCGAGTTTTACAGAATGTCAGAAGTTCTAACAAATCAATTTTTACAAAGATGAACGCCAACTGAAAAAGTAGGCAAAAGGCAAATCACAAAATAAGTACAAATGGTCACTGAAAGTACGACAAAAATGCCTATCCTTCCTAGTAATCGAAGTTGTGAAAAACTCAAAGTAAGGTGTCACTTTTTGACAATAACATGGGCATACTTTTTTTTAATTTTTAAATTTTATTTATTTATTTTTGGCTGCATTGGGTCTTCATTGCTGCACACAGGCTTTCTCTAGTTGTGGCGAGCGGGGGCTACTCTGTTGCACCGCGTGGGCTTCTCATTGCGGTGGCTTCTCTTGTTGTGGAGCATGGGCTCTAGGTGTGTGTAGCTGTGGCACATGGGCTCAGTAGTTGTAGCACACGGGCTTAGGTGCTACGTGGCATGTGGGATCTTCCCGGACCAGGGCTTAAACCCGTGTCCCCTGCATCGGCAGGCGGACTCTCAACCACTGCGCCACCAGGGAAGCCCCTACATGAACATCCATTTTTAAAAGAAATAAGATTATCCGCAAATGTGGATTAAGGATTGGAGACATTTGCCTGGAAGGCAAACTTTCGTATACCTTCAGAAAGCCTCAAAGTGGGTCTATCCTTTGATCCTTCAACTTCACATGTAGGAATTTATCCTAAAAAAACAGTCGGGGTGACCCCTAGGATTCATCTACAAGGACATTCAACAGGGCATTGATATAATGGGAGGGTGAGGAGGAGGGAAGAGGAAAAAAAGAAATAATGTTATTGTTCGTTAATTATGCCTACGCATCACTGAAAACTCCTATGCAATCACTAAGAATAACCTATAGGGCTTCCCTGGTGGCGCAGTGGTTGGGAGTCTGACTGCCGATGCAGGGGACACGGGTTCAAGCCCTGATCTGGGAAGATCCCGCGTGCCGCGGAGCAACTGGGCCCGTGAGCCATGGCGCGTCCGGAGCCTGTGCTCCGCAACGAGAGGCCGCGGTAGTGAGAGGCCCGCGCACCGCGATGAAGAGTGGCCCCCGCTCGCCGCAACTAGAGAAAGCCCTCGCACAGAAACGAAGACGCAACACGGCCATAAATAATTTTGTTTTTTACAAAATCACCTATAATTTTTATAGGTGATTTTTACTTTTTCTTGGTACCTTCCTGTACATGGTAACTTCTCTACACCAAACATGCATTGCTTTGTGATCAGATTTTCTTCCACCAAGAAATCCATCTTTATAAAGGTTAACAGAAGCGCTCTGCGCTTAGTCCACGGCCCTCCCAGGCTGGGAACCGGACATGTGCATCGCACTCAGATTCAAAACACCCGGTGCGCGGGCGAGAGCTACCGGGCGCGGGAAGGAACCGCGGGGTCAGCTCGCTCGGCCCGAGCGCGGCCAGGGCGTAGGCGGGATCCTGGGCGCCGAGGAGGGGTGGCTGGAGGCTTGTTTGCGAAAGTCTATGCAGCCAGCTAAGTTCACCCTCACGGAAGAGTCAGGTGAGGCAGGCCTCACAACCTGACCCTGGACACCTGGCCCGGGATAGAGGCGCGGACCCGGGTGCGCGTGCGCGCAGGCCTCGCGGCCCCGCCTCTCGTTCCTCCCCTCCTGCCCGGCCAGTCCCAGAAAGCCCCGCGCGCCGGTTTCCAGGGCGACGCGTCAGAGCCAGGAGGCCGCGAGGTTGGCGCTGCAGCGGCAGCCGCGCGGAGCAGGTAACAGACCCGCTGCCGCCGCGCCCCACAGCCGAAAGTCTCCGCCCTGCCCCAGCCGAGCCTGCTGCTAAACTTTCCGAGTCTTCCGGTGTCGCCCGGTTCCTCAGTCCTGGCCCCTGCCCAGCTCGGGCCTCGCTGCTTGGCTCTGCAGTTGGTAACGTAGGCAGGCCGTGAGGCCGCTTCCTCCTGCAAAGCGCAGCCTGGTGAAGAGCGGCCCTCGGCGTCCTTCTTCCCAGTTCAGACATTGTGACTGCGCCCACGCAACACACTCACAAGCCCACGCTGGCCCGGGGACCCGCGGACCCGCCCGCACGCGGACTGGCCGCTGGAGGCTTTCGGGCAGGGGGCGGTGCCGAGCTGGCCCGGGTATGGCCCGGGGGAGGGGCCCGGCCAGTCACCTTACCCCGCCTTCCGGCCACGCCTTCTTCCTGCCCCGCCACGCTGGGGCCGATTTCACCCCTTCACCAACTTGCAGGCTTTCGCCGACATTTTTCTTTTATATCTGAATCTGTTACCTTAAATTTTGCATCTGCCTGCTTGCTTTTGCTTTGTTTTTTCCTTCTAACCTTAGCGCTGACATTTCCCTAATCCCCATCCCTGGGAAATCTGAATCCTTTGCAGTGTCTTCTGTGTTTTTGTCCCTCACCCGCTCAACTCAGCCTTGGAGCCCTCTGTCCACAATTTCCCGGTGGTGCTTTAACATTTCCTTGCCACACGTGTGCCAGCGGTTAAGTTTTCAGGCCAGTTTTTCACTGCCACCCATGACCTCGAACTTTTTTTTTTTTAATCTACCCTCACTTCCTAGGTGAATTCATCCAGTCTCATAGGCTCAAAACCCATCTAAATGCGAGTGAACCCCACATGTGTAGCTGCAGTCCTGACCCTCCTCTGAACTTCAGACGCATGTCTGCCTGCCCATATCTCTGCTTAGATGTCTAAGGCATCTCGAGCACAGCAAGTCGAGAACATTCCCGCAAACCTGCTCCTCCCTTGCTTTTACCCACCCCAGTTACTGGAAGCCATTCTCCCAAGTTGTCTGGGCATTAGTGTCCTCCTTGACTCCTGTTCCTCTCCCTCCCCACATTCAGTCTGTCAACACATCCTTCAGAACGTATCCAACGCCCACTGTCAGCACCCTGGTCCAGGCCTGGATTATTTCAGTAGCCTCCTAATTGGTCTCCCTGCCTTGAGTATAGACAGCCTTATGCTGTTTTCTTTTTCTGTGTTATTTCATGTACGTTTTTTTTTTGAAGTATATGAATTTTATAGTTTCCATAGATAAAAATACAACATTTTTAGTATGCATTTTTGCGACTTTTAAACAAAGTAGACGAAGCTACGTAAGCACCTTACGATTAAGCTAAAAATTGAAAGATGCCCTTTAGCTTTCTGAGATATATGACAGTGTCTCTGGATAGATCTATGGCAAGAACTTTAAAACTGACTTTACGGAAGAATGAAAGAATTCTTCCAAGTGAGAAAAAAAGTCACGTAGGAATTTACGCTCTGTCTGTTCTGTATTCTTTCTTTTTTGGTTTTTTAGAGAAGCACCAAAAGAGGCAAATTGAAATGAAGACAAGTGAGCATTCCTACGCTGATCACTTTGATAGTAAGTACCTGGGCGCTGATACTCCAGTCAGGCACAGAGTGAGGCAGTGATTGATATGACAGGTCCCTGCCCTCAGGGAGCTAATGGCCCCAGACACCTGTCCCCTTGCCAGTTGCAAACCCCCAGCCTCCGTTGTCTCTTTTTCCATCTAGTGAAACCCTGATGGACCAAAGTATAATGGTAGGGCAGCTGCAACTTGCAGAGGGTCTATAGGATGTTCCGCCCTCCAGCCTCCCCTTGTCCTGTCACTTCATAGAGGCTCTTAAAGCCACCTGAGGGGAATCTCCTCCATCTTCAGCTGCCACAACTGCAACCCCCCTGTGGTTTGGATCTCACCCACTCCCACTTGCTGTCACTCTCGGCTGTCCATTCTCTCACCTGTGTCATCACCTCTTCCATCTTGACTGGCGCTTTCCCTCGGCTTTTAAACATGCTCAAGGGCTTCCCTGGTGGCGCAGTGGTTGGGAGTCCGCCTGCCGATGCAGGGGACGCAGGTTCGTGCCTCAGTCCAGGAGGATCCCACATGCCGCGGAGCGGCTGGGCCCGTGAGCCGTGGCCGCTGAGCCTGCGCGTCCGGAACCTGTGCCCCGCAACGGGAGAGGCCACAACAGTGAGAGGCCCGCGTACCGCAAAAAAAAACATGCTCAAGACCTCCCATCACAAAAGAAACAGAAACAAACTCCCTTGACCTCAGTTCTCTTTCATTTTCCAGTTATTGCTCAATTTCTCATCCCCCTTGACAGGCAAACTTTGGTAAAGAATTGCCATATTCAGTGTGCATTCCCTGCCTCTCATTCCTCGACCCACTCCAGTCTGCCCTGCACTAACACCGCTCGTCAGACGTTCCCGGCCACGTCTTGTTCAGTCTCTCAGCAGCACGTAAGTTTGACACTGCTGCTCCCCTCCCACTCGCGAAGCACTGTCTTCCCTGGGCTTCTGCACCCTCAGCCACGCCCAGCCTTCTGATCCTCCGGCTCCCATAGGTCCAGCTGCTGGGCAGCAGTGCCTCTTCATACCTCTCAGACCCCTGCAACTCAACACGCGCGAGACCTGGCAGTCTCCCACCACCCCACCCACTGGGACCCCTTGACCTTTTCCCTCACCCCAGCATCCAGTGGGTCACCAAGTCCTGGTGACATTGTCCCCTGTGCATCTTTCACATCATCACGGGCGCCTTGGTCCAAGCTCCCGCCTTCCTTCGTCCCGCCTCCTGCATCCGCTGCTCTCTGACTCTTCCCTTTTCTGTTCTCCCCCGCTGCAGCCAGAGTCACCTCTTCGGGAGGCAGCGCAGATCATCCCTTCCCCAGCCTCTCTCTCTTTTGCTTACTGCTAGCTGGCTGTTCCTCTTGGATGAAAGATCCAGACCATAAACATGCCTTCCAGTGACCCTGCAGCTGTTCACCCCCCTGACCTCTGGAGCCCCATCTGGAACCGCTGGCCCTTGTCACGGGGCCCAGCCACAGGGGCCTCCTCTACGCGCCAGCCCTGGCACTGCCTTCTCTGTGCTGTTCTTCCTTCCCACCCTCCATTCCTCTTTGCCCAGTCAATTCCCACTGACCCTGCATATCTCAACTTAGAATGCACCGCTCTAGGGAAACTCCCAGGTCACTGTCTAGATCAGGCTTCTTTGCCATATATCCTCACAGAGTTGTAGCTCTTTCCTTTAAAACACTTAGAACAGTCACTGTTGTGATTATTTTATTACCGACGTGTTAGCTCCACGAAAACAGACACATTTCTGTGTTCATTATACCCTCCACACCTCACACAGCTCCTGGCACATGGTACACACTCAAATGTGTGTTGAAAGAATGAATGAAACGGACATTCGAATGTGTAACATCAAATGTGGGATATTTTCGTAGAATTTTATTAAAATAGACAGAGTGAAAATTCTAGTAAAAAGGAATCAGGTCAACACTGTAAATTAAAAAGAAATGTGGCAGTGGCCGGGAGGGGGCGCTAAAAGTTCACGCGTCTGTGCATGTAGCCCTAGAGTGTGGGCTCTTCCTGTAGCCCATGCAGGAGCTGCATTTGCCGCCACCTGGTGGGAGCAGAGAGGCACAGCTTCTAACCCTGAAGGCGCTGCCTTGGGAAGCTGAGTCTGGGGATGAATTTGAGCTCTTTGTCAACAATCAATTAAATATATAAAATTGTTAAATAACCAAAACCTACATAACTTGTCTATAACCATCCAAAGCTTGAATGGCACAATTCCATGTTATCCAATAAAGCCTGAGATTTCTGATGTATATAGGTATATTTAATTGATGGACTTTCATGCCGGACTAAACCTTAAACGTCATTGAAAACAGCAAATTTCGTACATTAAACCATTGAGGCCAGGCAGCTAGCTAGTAGTGGCAGAGCTGGAACTAGGACTCAGACATCTCGCCACACAAGCCTTTTTCCTTCTGTAGCATACTTCCTCTCTTCTTAATTCCAGTGTTCATTCCTTTCTTTTTTCGGCTGCGTTGGGTCTTCGTTGCTGTGCGTGGGTTTTCCCTAGTTGTGAAGAGCAGGGGCTACTCTTTGTCGCGGTGCGTGGGCTTCTCATTGTGGTGGCTTCTCTCGTTGCAGAGCACGTGCTTTAGGCACGCGGGCTTCCGTACTTGTGGCTCATGGGCTTCAGTACTTGTGGCTCGCAGGCTCTAGAGCACAGGCTCAGTAGTTATGGTGCACGGGCTTAGCTGCTCCATGGCATGTGGGATCTTCCCAGACCAGGGATCGAACCCATGTTCCCTGCATTGGCAGGCAGATTCTTAACCACTGTGCCACCAGGGATGTCCCCCAGTGTTCATTCTTAAACTTCCTTTCTTCAATATTAGAGCAACCACATTTCTGAAGCCAAAAATTGGGACACATCATCTTAAAAGTGGACACAGTGTTAGAAATCGTGTTCTTGAAAGCCTTGAGGTATGTGATCATCTTGCCTATTTTTATAACTATTTTTATAAGCTAAGGGAAGAGCTTTGCTGGTATTTAACATTCTGCTGAACTTTAAGTCAAAGAGTTCAGGCCTTTTGTTTTGTAGGAAGACCCTCAACCTGGGTCTGGTCGGTGTCTCCCCCTGACCTGACTCAGGCCTGATCCTGGCAGGGAGACCACAGGGATGACCCTGTGCTCTTCTCAGTTTCCGGGAGGCACATGAGGTCCCCCTGTCCCACTGGTGGTGCGGGCCTTGCTGACCTGGTGATGGTCAAGGTGTCTGCCAGGTTTCTCCACAAAGCCACCCTCTTTCCTTTTGTATTTGATTAGTGTTATCCCAGATCCCGTTCTTTATCGGACTTCTGTTCACTGGCCTTTAGCATCCACTGACAAGTCCTGCCTGCTTCAACTACCTCTCTGATAGCCATCAAACAGTCATTGACCCTTTCAGCCATTCCTTGTACATTTATTAGCTGTCATTCTACCATAAGGAAGAGCTTTCTCTGTTTATTTATTCATTTGTATTAGTATGGACTCATGGGTTCCTATCTTATTTAATAGGTTGTCATCTTATTTCATCCTTATTTATTTTGATGCTCAAATTGTCCTAGATTTGATCAGTGAAAACTTCAAGTTGGCTTCTGTGTCCTTTTTCACATACCAGCCTTATCTTGTACTTTGCCTGCCCCAAGCCTGGAATCGTCCATTTCTCTGAGGAACCCTAATTCCCTTTAGTAGAGAATGGTATTTAGTGGAGAATGATGCTGAGTGTGCTTATTGTTACCGGGGTGTCATTGCTTCTAGGCCTTCGGCAGAGTTAGGAAAATTACCCCCACACACACACGCGCGCACACACACACACACAGGCACGCACATATGCACATATACGCACATAGATTGGTAACTAGCTATCCTCGTGTGTGTGTATATATATATATATAATATATATAAAATATGTGTGTATATATATATTAACCCAATATTCCCTATTCTAATCGCACACCTCAGAGTTATTTCTAGACGTCCCCCTTTCTATGTAAGTAAAACCCTTTCAGGCAGAAATAAACTTGTCTTCTATGATTCTAAATATATTTATTTATTTCCTCAATTATCTTGTTTGCTCTGTGTAATTAATTTCCTGATCTTGCCACTACCTGTCACCTTTTGTCACACACCCCCACACTTCTCCTCCCCACCCAGCCCTCTCAGCCTCCGGGCATGCCTCCACCGAAGCCCCTGCGCAAGGGCCAGCCTTCTTGCTCTTTAAAATCCCCGTCCTGAGTGCTTGATAAGGGAGTTTGCTCGTTTCCCCAGCTAGTTTTTCTGAAACCAGCCCACCAGCTCCCCAGAGTTGGTGATCTTTCTCCTAGGTGTAGTCCAGATAAGGTATAGCAAGATGGTTTTGAGAGCGTTAACTTATTTCCCCAAAGCACGTGAAGTCATCCTCTTCATTGACTTCTTGAAGTTGATAATAGTATGTTTCATTTACATTTTAATAGCCTGCTTTTAGTCTCATTTTGATTTATGATGTTTTTCATGATAACTTCTATTAGTCTCCTGTTGCTGCTCTAACAAATACCACAAACTCTGGCTTAAAACAACACAGATTTATTCTCTTATAGTTCTGGAGGTCAGAAGTCTGAAGTGAGTCTCATAAGGCTAAAAATTAAGATATCAGCAGGGTTGGTCCCTTCCAGGGATTCCAGGGGAGAATCCATTCCCTTGCCTCTTAACAGCTTCTAGAACAGCCAGTATTTGGCCTGTGACCCCCTTCCAACACCCTCAAAGCCAGCAGGAAAACATCTGTCTCTGCCTCTTCCTCCCTCATCCCACTGCTATCTTCTGACTGACTCCCCCTGTGTACCTCTTATAAAGGTTTTTGTAATTGTATCAGGCCCACATGGATAAACCAGGATAATTCAGGATAATCTCCCCACCTCAATCAATATCCTTCAAGTGGTCATCTGCAAAGTTCCTTTTGCTCTATGCAGTTATTACATTGTGTTCACAGGTCCTGGGGATTCACAGTTTCTAGGGATTAAGATGTGGACATCCTTCGGGGCAGGGGACAGTATTCAGCCTAACACAGTACCAAATGTGGCCTAAATCTTAAAACTAGGATTTTAACTCCTTTCTTTATGGCAGGTGATGAGCAACATGTAGACAATGATTAGGAACATGACTTGGAGATCTTTGCATATCCACACATACAAAGATATATTTCAGTCTTTTATTTATTTATTTATTTTTTTGCGGTACGCGGGCCTCTCACTGCTGTGGCCTCTCCCATTGTGGAGCACAGGCTCCGGACGCGCAGGCTCAGCTGCCATGGCTCACGGGCCCAGCCGCTCCGCAGCATGTGGGATCTTCCCGGACCAGGGCACGAACCCGTGTCCCCTGCATCGGCAGGCGGACTCTCAACCACTGCGCCACCAGGGAAGCCCCAGTCTTTTATTTTTTTAACAACCATGCAGTATCAGCATTACTATTAATCATGGGTACAATAACAACGTTTCATCCAATTTTTAAATTTTTGCCATTCTGATAGGTGAAACTGGAATCTAATTCTTTTGATTGGCATTTCATTAATTAAGAGCAAGTTTGAAAAACATTTTATATATATTTTTGGTTGTCTGTGTTGCTGTAATGTGCTTGTTCTGTAATGTGTTCATACCCTTTGCCCATTTTACTTATGGAGTATC
The DNA here is from genome assembly GCF_011762595.2 of Tursiops truncatus. NCBI lineage: Eukaryota > Metazoa > Chordata > Mammalia > Artiodactyla > Delphinidae > Tursiops > Tursiops truncatus. The sequence goes on along the minus strand of NC_047037.1, from coordinate 138,192,426 downwards.
ATAAGAGTTCTTTGTAAGTTAAGGAATTAGCTCTTTGTCATATGTGTTGAAAATAGTTTTCTCAGTTTCTGAAGTGCCTTTTAACATTATGATTTTTTTTTTGTTATAGAGAAGTTTTAAATTTTTATATATGCATCCAAAATAGGAGCACTTAAATACATAACAGAAAAAAAGGGAGAAATTGACAGCAGCACAATAATAATAGGGGACGTTAACACTCCACTTACATTGATGGACAGATCATCCAGACAGAAAATCAATAAGGAAGTTCTGGCTTTAAATGACATATTAGAACACATATATATAGATAGATAGATAGATTTTTGGGGGGGGTGCTTTTTCCATCCAAAAGCAGCAGAATACACATTCTTTTTACGTGCACATGGGACATTCTTCAGGACAGATTACATACTAGGCTACAAAACAAGTCTCGGTAAATTTAAGAATATTGAAATATATCAAGCATCTTTTCTGACTGCAATGCTATGAGACTAGAAATCAACTGCAAGGAGAAAAAAAAAGACAGCAAAAAAAACAAACACATGGAGGCTAAATAATATGCTACTAAACAACCAATGGATCACTGAAGAAATCAAATCAGATATTAAAAAAATACCTGGAGACAAATGAAAGCAAGAACACAAGGATCCAAAATCCATGGGATGCAGCAAAAGCATTTCTAAGAGGGAAGCTTATAGCAGTACAAGCTTACCTCAGGAAACAAAAAATCTCATATAAACAACCTAACCTTACATCTAAAGGAACTAGAGAAAGAAGAACAAACAAGACCCAAAGTTAGTAGAAGGAAAGAAATCATTAAGATCAGAGCAGAAATAAATAGAGACTAAGACACAATAGAAAAGATCAATGAAACTAAGAGCTGGTTCTCTGAAAAGATACACAAAATTGATAAAACTTTAGCCAGACTCATCAAAAAAAAAAAAAGAGGCCCGAATCAATAAAATCAGAAATGAAAAAGAAGTTACAACTGACACCACAGAAAAACAAAGGATCATAAAAGATTACTACGACCAACTATATTCCAATAAAATGTACAACCTAGAAGAAATGGACAAATTCCTAGAAATGTACAGTTTCCCAAGACTGAACCAGGAAGAAATAGAAAATATGAACAGACCAATTACAATTTCATTAGTAATGAAATTGAATCAGAAATAATAATTTTTTTAAAAGTTTCAACAAACTAAAGTCCAGGACCAGATGGCTTCACAGGTGAATTCTACCAAACATTAGAGAAGAGTTAACACCTATCCTTCTCAAACTATTCCAAAAAAATTGCAGAGGAAGGAATGTTTCTGAACTCATTTTACAAGGCCAGCATCACCCTGATACCAAAACCAGACAAAGATATCACCAAAAAAAAAAAAATTATAGGCCAATATCACTGACGAACATAGATGCAAAAATGCTCAACAAAATATTAGCAAACCAAATCCAACAATACATTAAAAGGGTCATACACCATTATCAAGCAGGATTTATCCCAGGGATGCAAGGATGATTCAATATCTGCAAATCAATCAATCAGTGTGATACACCACATTAACAAATTGAAGAATAAATACCATATGACCATCTCAGTAGATGCAGAAAAAGCTTTTGACAACAGCTAACATCAATTTATGATTACAAAAAAAAAAAACCCTCCAGAGAGTGAGTATAGAGACCCAACATAATAAATGCTATATACGGCATAATAAATGCTATATATATATATATTTATATATATATATATATATATATATATATATATATATATATATATATATATATATATATATATACAGTTCACAGCTAACATCATACTCAATGATGAAAAGCTGAAAGCGTTTCCCCTAAGATCAGGAACCAGACAAGGATGCCCACTCTCACCACTTTTATTCAACATAGTGTTGGAAGTCCTAACCACAGCAATCGGACAAGAAAAAGGAATCCAAATTGGAAAGGAAGCAGTAAAACTGTCACTGCAGATGACATGATACTATACATAGAAAATCCTTAAGACGCCACCAAAAAACTCCTGGAACTCATCAATCAATAAAGTTGAAGGATACAAAATTAATATAGAGAAATCTGTTGCATTTCTATATACTAACAACAAGCTATCAGAAAGAGAAATTATGGAAACAGTCCCATTTACCATCACATTAAAAAGAATAAAATACCTAGGAATAAACCTACCTAAGGATGTAGAAGACCTGTACTTGGAAAACTATAAGACACCAATTAAATATACTGAAGATGACACAAACAGATGGAAAGATATACTGTGTTCATGGATTGGAAGAATTAGTATTGTCAAAATAACCATCCTACCAAAGGCAATCTACAGATTCAATGCAATCCCTAGCAAAATACCAAGGACACTTTTCACAGAACTAGAACAAATAATTTTAAAATTTGTATGGAGGCACAAAAGACCCCAAATACCCAAAACAATCTTGAAAAAGAACAGAGCTGGTGGTATCACACTCCCTGACTTCAGACTATACTACAAAGCTACATTAATCAAAACAGTATGGTACTGGCACAAAAACAGCCACATAGATCAATGAAACAGAATAGAGAGCCCAGAAACAAAACCATGCACTTATGGTCAACTAATCTAACACAGAGGAGGCAAGAACATACCATGGAGAAAAGACAGCCTCTTCAATAAGTAGTGCTGGGAAAACTGGACTGCTCCATGTAGAAGAATGAAATTAGAGCATATTCTAACACCATATACAAGAATAAACTCAAGGATACACTAATATGTATAAAACAGATAAGTAATAATAACCTGCTGTATAAAAAAATAAATAAAATTTTTAAAATAAATAAATAAACTCAAGGAACTTCCCTGGTGGTCCAGTGGTAAAGAACCTGCCTTCCAATGCAGGAGACGTGGGTTTGATCCCTGGTTAGGGAACTAAGATCCCACATGCCACGGGGCAACTAAGCCCAGGCACCACAACTACTGAGCCCACACAACTCAACTAGAGAAACTGCGTGCCACAAACTACAGAGCCCACATGCTCTCGAGCCTGCACGCCACAACTATAGAAGAGAAAACCCGCATGCCACACCTAGAGAGAAGCCTGTATGCTGCAATGAAAGATCCTGCACGCCTCGACAAAGATCCCATGTGCCAAAACTAAGACCCAACACAGCCAAATAAATAAATAAATAACAAATAAATCTTTTAATAAATAATAAAAATAAACTCAAAATGGATTAAAGACCTAAATGCAAGACTGGAAACCATAAAACTCCTAGAAGAAAACATAGGTGGGATGCTTTTCTTTTTTTGACCGCACCATGCAGCATGTGAGATCTTAGTTCCCGGACCAGGGATCGAATCTATGCCCCCCTGTAGGAAGTGCGGAGTCTTAACTACTGGACCACCAAGAAGTCCAGGTGGGACACTCTGACATAAATTGTAGCAATATTTTTTTTGATCTGTCTCCTAAGGCAAAGGAAACAAAAACAAGAATAAACAAGCAGGACCTAATTAAACTTAAAAGCTTATGCACAGCCAGGGAAGCCACTGACAAAACAAGAAGACAACCTATGGACTGGGAGAAAATGTATGCAAGTGATATAACCTATAAGGGGTTAATATCCAAAAATATATAAACAGCTCATACAACTCAATGTCAGAAAAACAAACAACCCCATTAAAAAATGGGCAAAAGATCTGAATAGACATTTCTTCAAAGGAGATATACAAATGGCCAAAAGGCACATGAAAGATGCTCAACATCATTAATCATCTGAGAAATGTAAATCGAAACCAAAATGAGATATCACCTGAAGCCTGTTAGAATGACTATGATCAAAAAGACCATAAATAACAAGTGTTGGGGAGGATGTGGAGGAAAGGGAGCCCTTGTGCACGGCTGATAAAAATGCAGGTTGGTGCAGCCACTGTGGAAAGCAGTATGGAATTTCCTCAAAAAACAAAAAATAGAACTACCACATGACCCAGCAATTCTACTCCTGGGTATATATCTGAAGAGAATGAAAACATCGATTCAAAAACATATATGCACCACAATGTTCATAGCAGCATTATGTACAATAGCCAAGATTTGGATGCAACTTAAGTGTCCATTACCAAATGAATGGATAAAGAAGATGTGGTATATATGTGTGTGTATACACACACACACACATACATATACATATACATGGAATACTACTTAGTCATAAAAAAGAATGAAATATTGCCATTTGCAACAACATGGATGGACTTGGAGGTTTTTATGCTAAGTAAAAATAGAGAAAGACAAATATTGTATGGTATCACTTATATGTGGAATCTAAAAAATAAAATAAACTAGTAAATGTAACAAAAAAGAAATAGACTCACAGATATAGAGAACAAACTAGTGGTTATGAGTGAGGATAGGGAGTGGAGAAGGGTAGGTGATAAGTACAAATTATCATGTATAAAATAAATAACCTACAAGGCTATATTGTACAGCACAGGGAATATAGCCAAAAATTTATAATAACTGTAAATGGAGTATAACCTTTAAAAATTGTGAGAATCACTATGTTGTACACATGAAACATATAATATTGTAAATCAAGTATATCTGAATAAAAAAGCTTTTAAAAAATTTTATGCAGCCATTTTTACTAATTGTTTCCTTTGTGGTTTGTGAGCTTTATTTCTTACACTCCATGTTTTCTTTCAACATTTACATTTTTAATTCATCTAATATTTAAGTGTAAGAAATGTAATAAGAATTCACTTTTGTTCTGATTTCCAGACAGATGTCTAGCCTGTTGCCCCACACCATCATTTCTTGGAAGTCTGCTTTTCTCCACCTTTATCTTATACTAGGTTTCCATATGTATTTGTTTCTGTTTCTGAACTCTTTATTACATTATATTGCTCTGTCTATTCAAGCACTATTATCAGACTCTTTTAATGACTATAGCTTTATATCACAATATCTGATAGAGGTAGTCCCTTCTCATCATTTTTTAAAAATCCTTTTGTTCTTATGCATTTTTCATATTCATAACTATATGAATTTAGTATGATCTTGTCACATTTCCAAAAAAAATTACTCTTGACATTTTTACTAGGAATACTGTGATTATGTACATTAAATTAGGGAGAATTTACATCTTTATCACCTTGGTCCTTCTTATATAAGAACACTATATGTCTTTCCAATTGCATAAATCTTCTTTTATTTCTTTCAGTAGTTTAAAAGTTTTTTTCATATTATTTGTATTAAACCTGTATCCGATGTTCTAAATTTTTAGCTGATATATAGTAAGTGGGATCTTTTTATCTATTTTCCAAGTCATTTCAGTTAACATATAGAAAAGATTGATTTTTATATCCATTTAATAGCCAATAGTTTTATTGAATTCCCTTTATTTTATACTGTTGTATGGGGTTTTATAAGTTTAAAATCATGTTACCTGCACATAATAAATGATTTGCCGTTTCTTTTCCAATATTTATATATGTTATTTCTTTCTCATGTCTAATTTCATTGGCTAGTACCTCCAGAGCAATATTAATTAGCAGAAGTGATCGTTGACATCTTTATCTAAATCCTTACAGCAATGTAAATTAATGGTTCACTGTTAAGCATGAGATTAGTTTTTAGTTTGAGATATGTATTAATATTTCTTTATCATATTGGGAAAGCATTCATTTAGGGCATCTTGAGTTGGGTCAGCACTAGTGAGAAGTTTTTCAGGAGTAATGGATATGGAGAAAGGACTTAAGAAGCATAGAGGCACCCTGAACATTCATTTATTTAGTCAATCTTTATTGAACACATTATTTCCCAGGAACTCCTCTAGGCACAGGGGATACAGCAGTAGACAAAACAGTCAAAAATACTGCCATTATGAAGCATACAATTTAATTGAGAAGTCGGGAAACAAATCAGATGAATAAGTAAAATATGTATGAAATTAGACTAGTGATATGTTCTAAGAGGAAATATAGTGGGAAAGAGAATAGGAAGTGTTGAGAATGGGTGAGAAAAGGGAAAACTTGTAAGTCAAACTACCGTTTCCCACGAAGCAGGACTGAGAATACAGTTAAGAATACAGTTACCTACCCACACAATAATTTGGGTTGGTAAACATAGCCGTAACCACTTTTTGAAAACTAAATGGTCCCTATAAATTAACTATAACTTCACTACAGAATATTTACCTTTAAGAATTAGGATTTTCTGGTTGTAATAAAAGCCAAGAATCTGACAATTTGTGAGAGAGATTGTTGAGTCAGAAGGTTACATTTCAGTACATAATACTAAAGTCTATCAATATCAGTGCTTCTAAGATAAGATCCAGTGCCCACCAGTAGTACCTGCTGCTTTCAGGCAAGTAACACATAATCCAAAAACTTTCATTATTCATGTTCAAATTTTTATTAGAAAGAAAGAACAGGCAGGTGGACCCACGATCTTTTGTTTTGTGCCCCAAATTTTGAGACGCACTGCTCTGCTGTGGCCCCTTCAAATCTTATTTCAGCAGGACTATTTGATAACTACAACCAGGAATTTCCCAATCAACTGCCAATAACTGATTCACTTCGATAGAGAGAAAGCCTTATAGTGTGTGAAGTATAAAGCAATCCATATGCAAATGAATATATATAAATTAATACTGGTTCAAAACTTTTAATTTCCAATTATATAAATGTTTATTGATGAGCTCTTAACATTTGCCTTTTGTAATATCATTCTAGGTTTTTTGAAATGTATTAGTTTCTTTTTTTAATATAAATGTATTTATCTGTTTATTTATTTAATTTTGGCTGCATTGAGTTTTCGTTGCTGCACGCAGGCTTTCTCTAGTTGCGGCGAGCGGGGGCTACTCTTCGTTGCGGTGTGCGGGCTTCCCATTGCAGTGGCTTCTCTTGTTGTGGAGCACGGGCTCTAGGCACGTGGGCTTCGGTAGCTGTGGCTCACAGGCTAAGTAGTTATGGCTCGCAGGCTCTAGAGCACAGGCTCAGTAGTTGTGGCACACTGGGCTTAGTTGCTTCAAGGCATGTGGGATCTTCCCAGATGAGGGCTTGAACCCGAGTCCCCTGCATTGGCAGGTGGATTCTTAACCCACTGAGCCACCAGGGACGTCCCTGAAATATATTATTTTCTTAGAAATAGACCAAAGAATGTCAGAAAACACTACCCTGGAAACTTCATAAATATTACAGTGTGAAGAACCCTCCGCTCAGGACACAAAGTTGATTTCTCAACTTTGTTGAGAACATTTGGTAAAGAACGGCAGATACGCATTAATTCATTTTAAAACATTTGTGCATGTGTTTAGTTTTTGGTCCGCCTTGTTGTAAAAGTAGAATTGAAGGCAACTACACAAGACTGTAGTATTCAGAATTATTCAGATTTATATCTCGATCTTGAACATTCTCATTTCTCATTCTATAATTAAATGAATGTGATATACAAACTTACTGTATTTATAAGCAGCCACCCCTTTTCACCACTGTGCATTCCAGAAAAAACATATCATCAACAGGGTCACATTTTTCCATTAGGTTTTTAATTGTGGGTTATATTCCTGAGTCATACACAACAGCAAAGAAACTACTATAAACTCTATAATGATAGCAATATAGTGAAATTATGTTTCAAGTGCAATAAAATGGGCACTGTTATACTGTAAACACTAATTGTTTAAAATATGGTGCCAAAAATTTGAACTATACACTATCATAAATTTGATATCAAAAACTGGTATGCTAACTATATAGTGAGCATTAATTACATAATTACTAACTTTATTTTCAAATCCTTGAAGGCAGAGTTTGCCTTTTTCCTAACCCCAGTGCCTGGCAGACACTAAATAAATGACATTTGACTGAACATTTTAAATTAATTAATTAATCAATTAATTAAAAGGAACATTAAGGAAATAAAAAGAATCCAAATCGGAAAAGAAGAAGTAAAGCTGTCACTGTTTGCAGATGATATGATACTATATATAGAGAAACCTGAAGATGCTACCAGAAAACTACTAGAGCTAATCAATGAATTTGGTAAACTAGCAGGATACAAAATTAATGCACAGAAATCTCTGGCCTTCCTATACACTAGTGATGAAAAATCTGAAAGTGAAATTAAGAAAATACTCCCATTTACCACTGCAACAAAAAGAATAAAATATCTAGGAATAAACCTACCTAAGGAGAAAAAAGACTTGTATGCAGAAAATTATAAGACACTGATGAAAGAAATTAAAGATGATACATATAGATGGAGAGATATACCATGTTCTTGGATTGGAAGAATCAACATTGTGAAAATGACTCTACTACCCAAAGCAATCTACAGATTCAATGCAATCCCTATCAAACTACCACTGGCATTTTTCACAGAACTAGAACAAAAAATTTCACAATTTGTATGGAAACACAAAAGACCCCGAATAGCCAAAGCAATCTTGAGAATGAAAAACGGAGCTGGGGGAATCAGGCTCCCTGACTTCAGACTATACTACAAAGCTACAGTAATCAAGACAGTATGGTACTGGCACAAAAACAGAAAGATAGATCGATGGAACAGGATAGAAAGCCCAGAGATAAACCCACGCACATATGGTCACCTTATCTTTGATAAAGGAGGCAGGAATGTACAGTGGAGAAAGGACAGCCTCTTCAATAAGTGGTGCTGGGAAAATTGGACAGGTACATGTAAAAGTATGAGATTAGAACACTCCCTAACACCATACACAAAAATAAGCTCAAAATGGATTAAAGACCTAAATGTAAGGCCAGAAACTATCAAACTCTTAGAGGAAAACATAAGCAAAACACTCTATGACATAAATCACAGGAAGATCCTTTTTGACCCACCTCCCAGAGAAATGGAAATAAAAACAAAAATAAACAAATGGGACCTAATGAAATTTAAAAGCTTTTACACAGCAAAGTAAACCATAAACAAGACCAAAAGACAACCCTCAGAATGGGAGAAAATATTTGCAAATGAAGCAACTGACAAAGGATTAATCTCCAAAATTTACAAGCAGCTCATGCAGTTCAATATCAAAAAAACAAACAACCCAAATTAAACATGGGCAGGAGACCTAAATAGACATTTCTCCAAAGATATACAGAGTGCCAACGAACACATGAAAGAATGCTCATCATTAATCATTAGAGAAATGCAAATCAAAACTGCAGTGAGATATCATCTCACACCAGTCAAAATGGCCATCATCAAAAAATCTAGAAACAATAAATGCTGGAGACGGTGTGGAGAAAAGGGAACACTCTTGCCCTGCTGGTGGGAATGTGAATTGGTACAGTCACTACGGAGAACAGTATGGAGGTTCCTTAAAAAACTACAACTAGAACTACCATATGACCCAGCAATCCCACTACTGGGCATATACCCTGAGAAAACCATAATTCAAAAAGAGTCATGTACCAAAATGTTCATTGCAGCTCTATTTACAATAGCCAGGAGATGGAAGCAACCTAAGTGTCCATCATCGAATGAATGGATAAAGAAGATGTGGCACGTATAGTGGGAAGCAGCCGCATAGCACAGGGAGATCAGCTCGGTGCTTTGTAACCACCTAGAGGGGTGGGATATGGAGGGTGGGAGGGAGGGAGACTCAAGAGGGAAGAGATATGGGAACATATGTACATGTATAACTGATTCACTTTGTTATAAAGCAGAAACTAACACACCATTGTAAAGCAATTATACTCCAATAAAGATGTAAAAAAAAAAAAAAGTAAATAAATAGTCATCTTTCTCCCGGCTCTTTAGTTCCAAAAAAAAAAAAAGGAACATTAGATGGTTTGCTTAAAGCCTAGATTTTTAAATAATACACCACATAATCAGAAATCCATATATGTGGAGACTGCTTACATTTTTTTATTGATAACAATGTGGTGTAGCCCTACTTACATTAATACAAATATACTCTAAAACAATTTAATCAACTTAAAGGTAGTTATAGGCCTGATACTAGCCCTCTATCAATTTTTAACAGATCAATGAGAAAACTACCATTTAACAGACTGAATATTCCAGAGAGCTGCTTAATATGTGCTTTCAAGGTACATGCTGACTAGGAATAGCCAAAAATCAAAATTGGGGGGCTTCCCTGGTGGCGCAGTGGTTGAGAGTCCGCCTGCCGATGCAGAGGACGCAGGTTCGTGCCCCGGTCTGGGAAGATCCCACATGCCGCGGAGCGGCTGGGCCCGTGAGCCATGGCCGCTGAGCCTGCGCGTCCGGAGCCTGTGCTCCGCAACGGGAGAGGCCACAGCAGTGAGAAGCCCGCGTACCGCAAAAAAACAAAAAAAATCAAACTTGGTTTTACCTTGCTGATGACTCTTAGAATCAGTTTCATGAATTAGAATGGAATTCTCACAGGTGAACCCAAACAAACCCATATTCCGATTATATAAGTAGAAATTTTAGAACAGTTCTGGGTCCTGGGATTTTCAGAATTCTAAAAATGTTCTCTCTTGGGGGACTTCCCTGGTGGTCCAGTGGTTAAGAATCCGCCTTTCAATGCATGGGACGCAGGTTTGATCCCTGGCCTGGGAACTAAGATCCCACATGCCTCAGGGCAACTAAGCCTGTGAGCCGCAACTAAGATCTGACACAGCCAAATAAATTAAAAAATAAATAAAAATGTTCTCTCTCTCTGGTAGGTATAATTTGTGTTAAGCCCAAGTAACTCTTTTGGAAACTGAACCACCCTGGGAAGATACATATGAGTGTATGAGTGACCTACACCTGTGTAACAAATCACCCCAAAACTTAACAGCTGAAAACAACAGTGTGTTCGGCCACCACTCCAAAAAACTACTTTGATAAGATCATGATTTTATTAAAATTAATGGATTAGAGATAGAGAAAATATGGTATTATACAGATTTTTTCAAAATTAAGTAAATACACATTCTAGAAAGCATCTATTAACCTAAATAAACTAAGTTGTTTAGCATAAAATCCCGTTCTTCCATTTTTCTGCAAGATCACTGTGGTTTCATAACCTCCTGGGATCGATTCACACGGAAGTTTGCTGTTTTATAAGTCTGTCTCCCGTTCTCAAATGAACACCTACTGGCTGGAAAAACAACAACGAACGTTTTTTATCCGGTGGGTCAGGAATCCGGGCACAGCTGGGTCCTTTGGCTCAGGATGTCCCACAAGGCTGCTTCAGCATGTCGGCTGGGGCTGCAGTTACCTCCAGACTCGGGGAGAAGTTCCAAGCTCACCCGAATGGCTGGTGGTAGGATTCCGCTCCTGCAGCCCGATCGACGGAGGGCCTCAGGTCCTCCCTGGCTGTGGGCCTGAGGCTTCAGTTTTCTGCCATGTGTGCTTCCCCGTGGGTCAGCTTACAATACGGCAATTGGCTTCCATCAATGTGAGCAAATGAGAGAAAAAGCGAGGGTGATTAAGAAGGAAGTCAGAATCCTTTAGTTACCTTACCTTGGAAGCGATACCTGAGTCACACTGGAGGGGACGGGATTATACCAGGAAGTGGGAGTCAGCGGAGGCCCTTAGAAGCTGCCCCCCACGCTGTGTGCGTTCCAAAGACAGCCTCAGAAAGGTACGTGGTAACTCCCTTCTTTATCACTCTCTGCGGAAGGAAAAATGACCGACTACACATGGAGGAATCACCCGGTTGTTTTCCCAGCTGAATGAATGTCTGCAGTTAGGTGACCCTCAGCATCCGGTAGACAACAGTGAGGTGCTACTTCTGCCTCTTGATAACCAGTGGAGAGGCCTTGGCATCTTCCAGACAGTGCCTGATCACCCTTTCCCAGAGCCAAACACAGTTCAGACTGAGTCTAAGGAAGCTCAAAGCGGTTCTTACAGAAAGATTCGGGAATAGAACTGGTTTGGGAACTTAGAGCATTCTTTTCTTGTTCTAGCATGTATATATATATATATCTATCTATATATAGATATATAGATATATAGATATATATATGTATGACTGAATCACTTTTCTGTACAACTGAAACTAACACAACATTGTAAGTCAACTATACTTCAATTAAAAAAAAAAAAAACAGCCAGGCTTAGAGAATGAGACTGTAATTCACTAACTTTTAAATTGTTGTCATTGTTGTCACCTGATGTGAACTTTATATTTCCTGTGAATATAATCTCCCCAAAGTCCAGTCTCAGGAGTCTTACATTTTAGGTAGAAAAAAATATAAAAACCAGACTGAAAATTTTTCCAGAAAATACTTCAAAATAATGTGTTGTTTTGTATTCCTAATTATTCATTTATAGTTAAATATATTAAAGCACAGGTTCATTTCAATGTCAACAGCTATAAATCTAAAAATACTTTTCTTCTATTAGGTTGTTTACTATGTCATTGGCTGATCTAACAGAAAGGAATCTAGATGGACATTTCCCCAGTGTGGCCTTAGAAAACGGCAGGAGGTCTGCAAAATGCCAGAGCAGCCGCCCAGGTTTTCCCAGGAACAGCAACGATTCTGACAAGAGTGTTGATTACAGCAGATCTCAGTGTTCCTGCAGAAGTTCAAGTTCTCACTACGATTATTCAGAAGACTTTCTCTCTGAATGCTCAGAAACCGCGGCTAAAAAGAATTATTTAGAGAAGCCTGTAGTGAAAGGAAAAAAGGAGAAGAAAAAGTATAATGTTTCTAAAATCTCCCAACCTAAAGGTAAGAAGCAAAACTTCCCAACCAAGACCAAATTTCTGGTTATAATGACATTATTATTTAATGCACTACTATCTGAAGTGGTCCATATTCAGTTTTATTGTTTTTCCAGATTGTAAATCATACACATTATAAGTGAATTTTTATAGAAGGAATGGGAAATAGAGAAATTAAGGATCATTACAAAATAACAGAAAGTTAGGCTTAAAACATAAAGCCTAGCCCTCTTGCGGTTTTTAGTTAACAGGTGGACTTGTTACAGAATACCACAGTACTTGGAATTCACTGGCCTCTTGCCTTTCATCTCAGCTGAAGAATCAAGGTTTCAATCACCAATGAAATGTAAATATCTGTCTCAGCACCCCGGGAAGATGGTCTTCGCATCCGGTGAGGCATATTGGCAAAGATGCTCTTTAGAAACAAGGATGGTTCAAGAGGCTGTTAATAATGTCATTTCCTTGTGGGTTTTAAAAGTACTCCATCGGCTCCTAACTGTCTGAATTGGGATTAGCTTTGCAACATCCTAGACCTCTTCACCCCCCGCCCCCTGCCCAGGCAGTTATTATTCCCAGACAGGCAATCCTAGGCTTATAAATATTCCCTATGTAGAAATAGCTGGAACTCTTTTTCCACTGTGACCATCAGAACTGCCCAGTCAGTAGCTGGAAAATAATTAAGAGCCTACTCTAACTGGAGCACATGTAGTGTCACATTTACCCAGTACCTGCCTCCCATCCCCAGCCTGCCATGACCAGCTGTGCCTAGGACCCCCAGTGAAGATCTAGAATCTTCAATGGCCCTTCTTCCCAGCTGTAGAGCAGGGATTCTTCGTCTAAGACCCACATCTGCAAACCCCAGGGAATCCTTTGCATTTTTGTGTGTATTTATTTGCATTTGTGAACTTTCTAGGGAGAAGGACCCATAGTTTTCATCCAGATTCTTGGAAGGTTAACAGCCCTTTCTCTGGAGAGGTGGGAGTCCCGCACATCCTGGCAAGGCCCAGGGCAGAAGACTCTGTCATGGGAAGTCTGTTCGGGCATTTGTAGATATAATCACAACAGCACATACATCATGGACAGGCTCTACAGTCATACTCCCTCAGCCACATTTGAAATTTACGGAACTCTGAAAACCAAACGTTTTTTATATCTTTGGCACCAACACTGATTTGGCAACAAAAACCTGATTTGAACTGACATGAGATTCATCTTTATTTATTTCACTTTGTGCAAAATATAATCATATAAATTTCACTACAAAAATATTCATTACAAAAACAAAGTGTGATGTCCCCAGCCCTACTGGGCGTACTTTGGAAAATACTATATATGCATCACGAAGAATAAACCCCCCAAAATTCAGAAACAGTTTGGCCCCAGGGGTTTATGACAAGAAATCCTCAAACGATATACTACATCTTACATGGAGTCTGGGCTTTTGTGGGACTGCGTGAGAATGCAGTTAGCATTTATAAAACCATTTCTACAAGAAACGAACTGTATTTTGAGTTCTAAGCACCTTATAATTTGACTTTTAAAAACTGATTCCTCATTTATTTATTCCACAAATATTTATTGTGTCCTTTATGCAAGATACCTGTTCATAAATTGGGAGCAGCCTAAATGAACTGTCACTTCACAGGGGACTAGAACCTAAATTCCATGATCCGAGTGAGGGCTTGCTCTCCCTTGGGTACGCTTTCGTGTATAAATACTCTGAAATTATTTTAAGCAAATCTTGGCTGCATCATTAACCCAAATTATATGTCCCTGAGGATCCTCGTACTGGTGTATGATGACCTTAAAACACTCATTGTAACATCAAGCTTTGTCACAGAATGATAAAAGTGTCTCTTGGTTTATTCTTTTATTCTTTTGTTCTCTCCCAGCTCATGTTTTGCAAGTGTTTGCCAAAAAAATTTAATCAGCAAGTAATTGATGAATTAATGCTGGGTTAATGTAATTCTAAGCAAAAAGGCGTTACGTTTTAGCCAGTGCAGTCCATTCTCCAGTGAAGGTTCAATTTCTGTTCAGCTTTCTTATATATAAAAGTAGACCTCTGACCCTCAGGGGCTGGTAACACTGGATCAGGAACCACCACTACAGACCCAGAATTCACTCAAGAATAGTAACATCAGAGATTATTTTCAATTCCCATCTTAGAAAAGCAAATTTTATAGCAGAAAAACATTTCATAGAGAAAAATTATAGGGATAAAAAGAGGACTTCAGTATGATAGGATATTTGCTCTGGTCAGATATTGGAGATTTATTTAAATCAATGTAAATAGCGAACAATATATTCCTATAATTTGATTTTTCTTCCTTTTGTAGAAAAATGTACTTTCAGAATTCCTTCAATTATATATCCCTCCTTGATGTGTTTTGTCAATACAGTGCTAAACTATGTGATAGTCATTCCAAAACTGGTATACAGAAAACAGTTATTCTACTGCATTCAATTGCTCTGGACAGCTTTTGCCCTGTTGTCTTTAGTCGGGGGAAGGTGGAAGCCCTGCGGTGGGGTTGAGGGGTTGCCCTCTCCAACACTAATGCCAGGGCTCTGGAGAACAGGAAAGGGAAAGGCCTGCCTTTGAACCTCTTCTTACCCTGGTCCTTGAAGGAAGTGAGCTACGTCTTTTAAGGTGACCTGGAAGACAGAGAGAACCTGGCAGAGGACAGAGCCAGCGCCAGCAGGGACGTGGCTCAGGCTAAGGACCAGAACCAGATTGAGGGTGTGGACGACTTCGCGAACAGAATGGGACCGAGAGACCAAAGAGGAAAGTGACCAGGAGACGGGGCTACGACGGGGCCAGGGAAAACGGGTGAAGCGACAGCATGGGTACAGCAGTGAGACAGGAGGACAATCGTGCTTTTAAAAGGAGGGGCAGGGGCTTCCCTGTTGGCGCAGTGGTTGAGAGTCCGCCTGCCGATGCAGGGGACAGGGGTGCGTGCCCCGGTCCGGGAAGATCCCACATGCCGCGGAGCGGCTGGGCCCATGAGCCATGGCCGCTGAGCCTGCGCGTCCGGAGCCTGTGCTCCGCAACGGGAGAGGCCGCAGCAGTGAGAGGCCCGCGTACCGCACACACACACAAAAAAAGGCGGGGCTGAGGATGAGGATATGCACCTGGGGAAATGGACGGGCTGGAGCCGGTGAAGAGGCGAGTGCGCGGCTGTCCTTAGGTCTATTCAAAAGAACACAGTTCACTCTTTGTAGTAGGAAGCATGCCTACTCTTAAGCAATGTGAAGAGTCCCTTTTTGGCTAACATGGACTTAAATGTACATGTTTTTGGTGAATTAAGTGTTTTAGCTTAGTGGTTTAACAATTAGTTATCTTAAGAATAGCTAAATCATTCAGCTAAATCTGCCTTATTGTGTGAAATGGGACAGAAATTGTAAGCTTTACCATTCTTACGTATAGGTTAGGATAATGAGATATAAATCTTTAAGGATTAAACCCTATTTCAAGTTTCCTAACCTTTATTATTATACAAGCATGCATGACATATATAGTATGGATTCATTCTACATCACTCCAATGCAAGTGGGATATTTACCTTCCTGAAGCAAAACAGTCTGGTTCATTCTCTCACACGCACCCACTAGGGTAGGTAAGACACTGAATCTCAGTTATGTTCGGGGAATGAAGGGCGTATGGGGGGCCTTACACAGACAAGGACGTTTGGGGAAGGGTCTCTGGCCCTTCCATTTTCATCACGTCTGTTTCTTGTCCAGGCCCATGTGATCCTTAAAAGGCTGACACCTCCTGTTTTCGAAGCACCCAGGCCCTCGGTGCACATCTCGACCTGGGGCCTTGGCCAGTGCCCCATGCCCGTGGGGTTTAGTCCCCACTCATGCTGACTCTGCCCTCCCATCACTCGAGTCCAGCATGAGGTGGGGACACAAGCCTCCAGTGCCCACGGAACCCACCACCCCTCATCCCTCCAGGCTCAGGAGAATCTCTTTCTCCTCCACGGTCACACCACCCAAGAGCTGGAAGGCATTACAAGTTGGGGTCAAGTTCAATCATGCCGGACATGGTGTGGAGCCTGAGAGCCCTCAGCCACCCCTGTTTTCATCCAGCCTGATCCACACTGCCTGGGTCTAGAACTCCCCCAGCCAGTGCCCAAGGTATTAGAGTATCCGGCCTGATACAACCACAGACACCCTTCTCTGGCCTTCTAGTAGGTGTCTTAAGAGTCTGACCTCTGCTTCCCAGTTTTCAGTGTGCTCAAAAGTCTATTCCAAGATACTCAAGTATTCAACCATAGCCCCTACTACATTGTTCCCAGTGGGAAAATAAAAACCTCTGGAGGCATAGTTGTAAAGACAGTCCATTGGTTATTGATTTGATACTGATCCTGTGATCATTGTGAAATCTGTGTGGTCTGTCATGCTCAAGATTCACATGCTTTATCCTCAGAAAGCATCTTCTGTTTCTGTTGACTCATTGTTTCCATCACAGGCAGCACTGCCTTTCCCACCACCTAGACCAAACATGCTAAGCCATGTCTCAGATGATGTGTCCACACTCGGCCAATAGCTTAGGGTTAGGACTCCAATGACACTGGCCACTAAGAGCCTTTCTCTCTCCACGATGAGGACAATATTTTTTTCAGATTCTAGAATCCAGTTTCAATCTCTTTCTTTCTCAGAGTATAGATATACTAATATGTGCACATGCACACACACATATAGTTACATACACAGATGCACATATGAATATCATACAGATGCACATACAATACATATGGGGCAGTGACAAAGGTACATAGACGTGAGTCTGTCTCACCACTTACCAGCTGTGTGCCCATTGATAAATGACATCACTCAGCACAGTTTTTTCATCTTTAAAATGGGATAATAATACAATGAGGTTACACATACATTTGACATACTCGAATTCGGTTACATAAGCTTCGTGTAATATCGTTTAGATGCTTTTTGTTCAAAACAGAATCCCAAATACAAACCATCTAACTGGTTAATTTAGTGCTCACTCAAAAGTAACAGGAAAAACTGGTTGTGTTGGGTTTATTGAGAGATGGAATCCTTATATGAATACTCTAAGCAGTTTAATGGCTTTTTAAGGTTCTTTTTAAATATATGAGATCATCATATATATAACATTAGGCTCTAATGTTACACTGTGATTGCCTTGTAACGTTTTGTTGGAAGAATTACGTCAGATAATCTACATAAAGCATTTAATTCAATGCTTCACATATGGTAAACCCTTAGTAAATGTTATCGAGTATTATGATTTTCAGTAAACCTTTTATGATAGAAATAAGTACAGGTTTTAGAGTCAGAGAAGACCTGGTTTTCAGTTCATTTTATGTCACTCTGTGGTTATGTAACCTTTGAAAAATGACTTATAATCTCCAGCTCTAAAATAGACTACTACTGACGTTAAAGGATTGTATTAAATGGGATACCTAAACATAAAGTACCCAGCCTAAAGCATGGGTGTTCATTCAGTGTTAGTTCCTTCCCCTTCTAGTTGGCATGTGTGTATGCATATGTGTGAGGGCAGGGGGCGGGGGGCATTACACACGCCTGTATATTTACATATCTACATACCTATATACACATTACTAGTAACAAACTGGATTATCTGCTTCCACAGGCCAGAAGGAGATCGCGGTGGAGAAAAAGCACAACTGGAATGCACCATTTTTACATTCTCAGATCAATGTGGCTGCCCAGAGACGAGATGCCGTAACTCACCGCATACTCTCAGCAAGGCTTCACAAGATTAAAGAACTGAAAAATGAATTAGCCGATCTACACCGCAAGCTGGAGGCCACCGTCGCAGAAAACCAATTTCTGAAACAACTCCAGCTTAAGCACTTGAAAGCTATAGGAAAATATGAGAATTCACAAAATAATCTACCTCAAATTGTGGTTAAACATCAGAACGAAGTAAAAACTTTAAGGCAGCTACTCAGGAAATCCCAGGGAAAGGAAAGAGCCGTGTCTGGGAAACTTAGAGAAACAGACAGCGAGCTGTTGAAGACTAAAGATGCCTTGCAGGCACTGCAGAAACTTTCTGAAGACAAACATCTTGCAGAGAGGGATGAGCTTACTCAAAGACTGTCTGTTCTTACAACAAAAATGGAGGGGAATGACAGACAAATACAGGTCTGTATTTCAGAGGTCTAGAAACGTTAAGTTTCCAAAGTTCATAGAGAGAGGGTGCGCGTTCATCATATATGCCTGTGGAATGAAGCACTACCAGCTGCTGTGCTGAGCAAGAGCACACGGATGGTGGTGTCTGATGGGGAGGGTGTGGGGAAGGGGAAGGGGAAGGGGAGGGGCACAGGAGAGAGAGAAACAGCTCCTTCTGTTGTGCACTGAGCGAGAGGTCCTGTGGCTATGTTACCCAACCTAACTCGGGTCCGCTCGCCCGTGCACAGTAAAGCCAATCTACTGACACTGGGCTGTAGTGAAGGAAGGTGTTTACTGCAGAGCACCAAGCAAGGAGTCCAGGCAGCTAGTGCTCAAAAGGCCCAAACTCCCTGATGGCTTTCAGGGAAAGGTTTTTAAAGACAGGGTGAGGGAGGGGGGACGTGGGCTGTGTGATCACCTCGTGGACATTCTTCTGATTGGTTGGTGGTGAGGTAATCGGGAGTCAGTATCATCGACCTTCTGGTTCCAACCCGACTGCAGTCTCCATGCTGGTGGGCAGCATGCAGTTAACTTCTTCTACCTGATAGGGTTTCAGTATCTACAGAACAGCTCACAGGACATGGCTCAGAATATTAACTGTAGGCCCTGAGGAGGGACTAAAGTTCCTTTACTTTGTTTAATGGCTAAACTGTTATTACTTTGTCTTTCTTGACTATTTTCCTTTCTTTCTTCATTTTCTCATTTCTCTGATTAAATTTACTCTTTGGAACTCAGGAAAGGCCTAAGAGGATAAAGCTTTTCTACAGACCAGAGGCAGGTGGAGGACACTGCAGGGGGTGGGGTGAGGGGTTCTGTCCTGGGAAGGCCCCGTGCAGTTCTGCTCAGCTACAGCTGGGCTCATTTATCTGGAAATGACCGTTCTCTCAGGCAGTCCAGCTGCTGAGGTCAAGGGAGTTTGTTCACATGCTGAAGGGGGTTGTGCTGTGCTGTGTTGTGGGAAACCTCTCCTAGAAAGCAAGCCTCTACTCCAAACTGCCTTCTTAAAAGGCTACTTCCCTAAACCCTGAGTGCATCTCCTCGCCAGCCCCCTCCTTGTTCTGTCCCTCATCAGTCTGTCGAGACATTTCTAATGTCCTAGAAATAGAAAATTTCCCCAGGTAATATTCCTGGGGACAGATAGGGAAAGGGAATTTAAATAATTTTAGAAATGAATAGATAGATAATCCTCAAGGGTGCATGGTGGTCAAAAGCCTGGGGATTACATTACAAGGGATGATTTGGGAGAACACTCTGATCATATTGAGAATTCTGCCTATTTTACATTAGGTAGTTTTGGTCTCTATGGACATAAACACAAATGGAAGTGATTTACTGTTTAATTCCCTAAAGGTGAGAGACAAGTATTTTCAATGATCTTGAAATAATAATAAGATATCAAGTTCATTTCAGCCACTGTTTTTTCTGTTATTTCTTTTTTGGTGAAACCCTCCTCTATTTTCAAAGAGAATTTTTTCACATAAAATGGATATGGAAGCTACAGGAAATAATGAGCCACCTCATTTTTCATTCATGTAAATAGTGTACCAAACTTCTAAAGTTTGGCCTTTCGGGTAGGATTGGATCCATCTTAGCATCTGTCTGTCATGTGAAAGTAAATGTATTTGTATCTCATCTACATATGTTTTACACAAACATGTTTAAGTAGCTCATGTTTTTATACTACAACCAAAACCAAAAAGAATTTGAGAACTAATTAGCTATTTTCTTATTGGAGGCACTTGGTTGTATGGGAAATTTCATTTGGTTGTAGGGCATTTGGTGGGAGAAAAAGTTTGTGGGCCAAAACATGTCGGTATTTTTTTTAATGTTAATATGTTAGGAAATGGGATTTTTAGCGATTATTTCGCCCTATTAGCTTACCATATTTTCCACTTTAATGAGAAAGTATTAATGTTGTAACGAGGGAAACCACACTTTATGGAAAAGAAGGAAAGAAAAGGCCTTTTGGCCAAGTTCCTGTCAAAGACCCGCTCAAACAGTTCTCCAGTAAAACAGTTCTCATTCCACAGAGAAGGCAAATATGCAACAGTGAGTCCTTCGTATTTATAGATGGTTACTGTGCTAAGTCAGTCGTTTCATTGGCTTATAATTCATCCACGTGGTGTGGCTCTGTGAGACCCCATCGTAACTTCCCGTCTCAGTTATCTGAGAATCACAGTCCGAGCGTGATGGTCTGCACTGACGCTGGTCAACCCTTTGGCAAGAGAGATTTGAAAGGTTTTCACGGAGTGCACCATGCTAAGTTAGTGGTATACTTCATTTCAACAGAACTGCTTAGGTTTAGTTGTAAAGTATAACGTTGATTTTACTTATTGATTTTTCAGGATCTGTTCCAAAAAATTTTTTTACCAAATTCCAGAGTGTAAAAAAACATTAGGCTGGAAACATGATATTTATTCCCTAGAGTTGGGATCTGGAATTTTTTGGCTTTTTGTGTGTGTGGTAATATTTAGTTCTAATATGTGTCCTCTAGACAAACCATCCACTAAAATTGTATTAAAATTTTGCACTTTTCATAAATGTAATTAGTTCCATTACAGTCAAAGTATTTTATAATACTACACTGGTTCCAGAGAGTTGAAATATATACTATTTTCAGAGCTTGGAGAAACAACTGAGGCTGAACAATAAAGCCTTTACTCGGCAGTTGGCCTTTGAGAACCAGAAGACCTTAGCAGCTCAAGCAGCTACAAAGACTCTGCAACTGGAAATAAAACACCTCCAACAAAAACTTAAGGTACTTCTTTCAAAGCAAAATGGAACCAAATTTGTGAAATGCTGCTTTCCAAACCATCAGAGCTATTTATGCCTAATGTATCTTTGAATTACTTAACTTCAAGTACAGCTTTCTCAAATTAACATTTTTCCCTACAACCATATGAACAGAGGATCTGAAGTTATGAGAATCAGTTAACAGCCTGGTGAATATGTAATTAGAAAAATTAAAACTCTTGTCTATTCATTCATAAGACTTATTATCATTTTTATCTCATCACATGAAGTAATATTGTACTTTGTGAACATTTTAGCGGAACCCAAAATAAGTTTTTCTATTTAAAAAATTCCTTATAACATTAAAATATTTAGAGTAATTTTTGTAGCCCATAAATTCATTTTTTCATTTTTTCTATTGAAGTATAGTTGATTTACAATATTGTGTTAGTTTCGGGTGTACAGCAAAGTGATGCAGTTATATTTTTTTCAGGTTATTTTCTGTTATCGTTTATTACAAGATATTGAATATTGTTCTCCGTGTTGTACAATAAATCCTTGTTGCTTATCTACTTTATAGATACATAAATTCATTTTAAGGCCTCACTTGCAAATATGCTTACAAAACTGTCTTTTAAAATGTGCCCTCACTTGGAGAGTATGATGCTAAGTGAAAAGTCAGACAGAGAAAGACAAATACTGTATGACATCACTTATTTGTGGAATCTAAAAAATACAACAAACTAGTGAATATAACAAAAAAGAAGCAGACTCACAGATAGAACAAACTAGTGGTTACCAGTGGGGAGAGGGAAGGGGGAGGGGCAATATAGGGGTAGAGGAGTAGGAGGTCCAAATTATTAGGTATAAAATAAGCTACAAGCATGTATTGTACAACACAGGGAATATAGCCAATATTTTATAATAACTATAAATGGAGTTTAACCCTTAAAAATTGTGAATCACTATACCATACACCTGTAACATAATATTGTACAGCAACTATACTTCAATTTTTTAAAAATCTGCCCTAAAAGTGAGAATTAGAAATATTTTCTTTGGGGAGTTCCCTGGCGGTCCAGTGGTTAAGACTCAGTACTTTCACTGCCGAGGCCCAGGTTCCATCCCTGGTTGGGGAACTAAGATCCCACAAGCTGTGCAGTGCAGCCAAAAGAAAAAAAAAGAAAAATTAAAAAAAATGTACTTTTCAGACTTTTGTTCTTTCTGCCTTCAAGATTTCTAAAATGTGCAACAAGTTGGAAAAGCTAGATACAATACTTAAGAAATATAGGTCGTTCAAGCCTCAGTTAGTAAATCTTAAGCATGATTCTTTAAGACAAGAATCTTTAGCTTTTATGTCAAATAGGAAATACAGGTTTCCCAGGAGCCTTGAGAGCACTCAGAGACAGGGAAGAAAGTTGGATGTAAACTCTCCCTTTGTAAAGCAGGGAAAAGAGTTCTGTTTCATTCTCCTCTGGAGCCTCAGGAAACTTCAGAGAAAAGAATGTGCCAGAAAATGGGCGTGGCTATAGGAACTACCTTAGAAGTCTAACAGAAGAGGCTTCAAGATCCACTGGTCAAAGCAAACATACACACATATGGAGACACAATCAGGGAATTTTAAAATAAAGTTTGTGCTTTCATATGCAGCCATGTGCACATATATACTATACAGTCATTAAAAAACAATTCTGACAGGAGAAAAGCTTAATAATTAATGAAATGCTTAATGAAAAGAAAGACACAAAATTCTATATTCAGTAACATCCAAATTTATTTTAAAAAGAAAAGTAAATATACGCAATGGATTTCTGTGCATCTGTAAAATGGCATGAGGGTTCTTTATGTTGTAATATGGAGTAATCGCCAGGATATATTGATAAGTGAAAAAAGGAAGGCAGAGGGAAGTGTGTAGTATGCCATCATGTAAGGAAAGGAGACAATACAAATATATCTACAAATTTGCTTCTATTTTGAAAAAAGTATAGTAGGATAATAGTGGAAATGGGGAAAAAATAGAGTAGAAGGGACAGCTATAGAACCTAGATCTTTTTGGTAGATTTGACTTAGGAAATATTTTGTGTAATTATGAAGCAGAATGAAATGTAAAAAAAAAAATCGAAAAACGTTCCCTAAAAATCCAGAGTAAAATGAAAAAAAAAAAAGAGCCCACTGTGTATTCCAGTGTAGGCATAATGTCACAGAGAGACACCATTCCAAGAGACTTAAAACACATCAATTTCACTGCATATGCCTAGTGAAATACACTCTTGATGACAGAGTTGGTACGGTTATTTTGAGACTGTTGTATGTATCTTATGGGGTAAAGCACATAATGAACTATGTTGGTGTCATTGAGAACTGGGATTTGGGAGATGGAAGAAAGAAAATACAGAAGTAAGATAAGGTCAAATAAAAATCCTGTAGTCCTGATTGTGAATTGAAGTGAAGGTATGATTTTTGATACATTTTAATCTTTAAAAATAAATACATATTTCCTAATGTGACCCACTCACTAACAATGAATACCCCTAATGACATACTATCATCTTCAAAATCCATAACCCACTAAAAAGAACTAAGGCACCTTAAAAAAATTCTAGGTCTGGAGCATGAACTATACTACGTGAGCCTGGGACATATAGAGAAGCAAGGAAACTACAAAGAACCATTAGGGTAATGTCAAAGAGATTCAGGAGCCAAAGATGGTTCTTACTGGCCAAAGATGGGGCAATTTAGGATCAGTAAAGATAACTGTGTGGATTGAAACTTAGCAAATATACAGAAATCAGAAAGTTCATAAGGATATTTACAAAACAAAACACCTCAGTGATTACTCAGTCACCTTTAGAGGATGCTAGGGGACCAGCACACTATTTCAAAAACTGGTAAATAAAGGAAAAGAAACAATTACTTTTACCTTTCCTATACTCAGAGTAACCAAATAACTTGTGAGAAGGGAAGACCTTCCTTGTAAAGGCATTTCCATCAATAATGAAGAAGGAATGAAAGGATGAGAATATCACTATTTTGGAACTTCTAATGAAATAGTGGATCTGAGCAATGATCGCCACAAAGGGAAACCATCCGATGCTATGCACTTCCTGACAGACGTACACACCTCCACCTAAGGAGTACTATTGCCAGAAAAAACATACCTAGATATGATTAAACATTTAGCTCTAACAACCAATTTAAGAGAAATATGGTAGCAGGGGAACATGATAAGCAACGCCTCAGGGATGCGATCAGCAACATCAGACTGTGGCAAACTATAGCACAAACTACCCTGTTTCCACAACAAATAAATATCAATGTGAAACAAATAAAAGAGATGAGGGTGGGAACTTATAGAATAAAAGAGACTGTGAGGAAAAACTCAACAACCAAAAAACAAATAACCCAATTCAAAACTGGGGCTTCCCTGGTGGCTCAGTGGTTAAGAATCCGCCTGCCAATGCAGGGGACACGGGTTCGAGCCCTGGTCCGGGAAGATCCCACATGCCGCAGAGCAGCTAAGCCCGTGTGCCACAACTACTGAGCCTGCGCTCTAGAGCCCGCGAGCCACAACTACTGAAGCCCACGTGCCTAGAGCCCGCACTCCGCAACAAGAGAAGCCACCGCGGTGAGAAGCCCGCGCACCACAACAAAGAGTAGCCTCCGCTCGCTGCAACTAGAGAAAGCCTGTGCGCAGCAACGAAGACCCAATGCCGCCAAAAATTAATTAATTAATTAATTTAAAAAATATATATTGTCCACTCACAACGGTTTGTTACTCTGTTAAAAAGCTAGTGTTTTTTTTTTTTTTTTTTTTTTAAAGCTAGTGCTTTTTGATGTCGGGAATGATATATAATGATATGGCCCATTTCTGTTTCTGCTGGAACCTATAGATTTTATCCAAAGAACACTGAGCTCACTTTAAATTGTTTTTTTTACAAGAAATCAAGGTTGATAAAAGCAAACAATTATAGAAATATTGGTATTGTGGTTCTCTTTAGGAGAAGGGTCGAGAGCTGGAAATTAGAAACATCTATACTAACCAGATACTTAGAAATTTACGTGACAAAGAAGATTATCCAAAAGGTAAAGTATGTTTTAATTATTTTTGCTCGAAATCTATTTTGAAGTATCTAGTCAGATTTTCTAACTTATATCACCAAGATAACAGACATTTTAAAAATTTGTTTTGTTAAGCATTGAGACACATTTTGTGATTCTAGAATAACAAAACTGTGACATGGTTGAAACAGCTAGAAGAGAATAGAGAGGCTTTCCCGTGTTCCCATCCTCCACTCAGTCTTTTATGTCCCTACTCGGGTGAATGAGATGGTAACTTTCAACTTGATGCAAAACGTCTGCCAAATACTGGACTTTCTAGGTAGATCTGTTAGCCACTGTGTGGATTCTTAAGGTTAACTTTATTTAGGTACAGTTTACCCCAATACGATGCACCCGTTTTAAGCGTGCAATTCCATGGGTTTTGACAAGTGCTTATACCCATGTAACCACCGCCTCCCTCAAGATTTAGAACACCCACCCATCTCCTCAGGAGGTGCCCCCTCATGCCCCTGGCAGTCAGGGGTCCCCCAGCCCCAGCCCAAGACAACCTCGGATTTCCTCGGTCACAATAGCTCAGTTTGCCTGTTGTAGAATTTCATGAGTGGGATTGTACAGCAGGTCCTCTTTGCTGTCTGGCTTCTCTTGGCCAGCATGTTTTTGAGACGCATCTGTGCTGTGCTACTATCACTAGTTTGTACCTTTTTATTGCTGAGTAGTATCTTTTCCTTTAAGACAGGATGTACTTATTCCCTCCCCCGCAAGGTCTCCCAGCGTAAGATTCTGCTCAGAAGAGGCACAATAGGAACACTTGCCTCTCATTTTGCTACAAGTAACTATGTGTTTACTTTTCAAGGCAACAACCTCAGATTTCCTTGCCTGCCTTTGTTTGCTTTTGGTTTATAATCCAGAACAACAGCCAGCAGAGAAGATGATAAAATCAAACGTGGGGTCATTTAAATGGGATAACACTTCAAGGAAAGTGACTACTAGGTTTAGCGTTCGTGCACTTTAGCGTGGGCAATCCAACCATCGACAACCAAGAGCTCTGACACAGGAGACACGATGGCGCACCCTCTCTGCACAGCTACGGTTCTGAATCCCTTCTGCCAGCAGGGACAGCCGTGTCCTCCAATGGCAATGCCGACCCATCCTAACGCCTGCTTCTTTGGTACTTTACCACTGTGATCGCCATAACCTCTGGGGCCCAAAATAAGACAAAACAGGCGAGATGCTAGGGCAAAAAGTGAAACTGGCAAATGTTATACATTTACTGAAAATCTTTAGAAAACATCTACTATACTTTGTTTTATAATTACATTACAAACTTCAGTTGTTATTTTACACTTAAAGTCAGTATTGCTTCCAAATGTAAAATATGTTTCTTACATATAATACACCTGTTCTGTAGTTTCTTCAACAAAGTCAGTACAAGCAGAAAGGAAAAGTGTTTCACTTACAAGTATGCGACACCAGGAAACCCAAATATCGGAAGATGTTCCATCTTTGACAACTAAGGTACAGCAAATTTGAATTCTTGCAGTGTCTAATTAAACATATCTTTACAAAAATAAGCTTTACTCACTTGTTCTATACAAAAAGTATTTGTATTCATTAAATAAAACACAATTTAAAATTACCTCTACTGCCAAAAATATGTTTTTGCCACTTTTCTAAATTATAGGGTAAAAAGACAAGAGGAAACATTGGTCATGAAGAAAAATCGATTGAAATAATCCATGCAAGTTCTCACTGTATCAGTAAACTACCAAACCAAGAGGATTCCAAGAGAAAATATGAAGGTAATTTTAACAACTTTCAAAAGTCTCCTTTACTTTTTTTTTTTTGGCTGTGTTGGGTCTTCATTGCTGCATGCGGGCTTTTCTCTAGCTGCGGCAAGCGGGTTACTCTTCGTTGCAGTGCGCTGTCTTCTCACAGCAGTGGCGTCTCTTGTTGCGGAGCACGGGGTCTAGGCGCAGGGGCTTCAGTAGTTGTGGCTTGTGGGCTTAGTTGCTCCACGGCATGTGGGATCTTCCTGGACCAGGGCTCGAACCCGTGTCCCCTGCGTTGGCAGGAAGATTCCTAACCACTGCGCCACCAGGGAAGCCCCTCTCCTTTACTCTTACTTTATTTTTTTTAACTTGTGAATTACTCAGTGTGTGTATAAAAGTATATATAAAACAGATATATTCAATTTAAAGAACTGTTATAAAACGAACTGCACTACCTGCTTAAGACGTGGAACATTACTGTCCCTTGGGACACCCTGCGGGCCCTTCATAACCATAACCCTCCCGCCGCCCACCACAAACAACCACGATCTTCCATTTTATGCCAGCTTTTCCGCACAACTCCCAATCCCGTGTGTATTCTTAGACAACATGTTCAGTTTTAAAAAACTGAGTCTCAATCTCAAACCCAGCTGAGTAAAGGGCAGCACTGCCCCTAAAGAAGATTCCACAGCAGGCAGGCTGGCTGCAGCTTCCCTGAAGGCACCGGGGCCCAGCCAGGGCCAACGTCATGCCGGGTCCTGGGAGCTGGGGACCCATCGGAGACAGGCAGCGGCAGGGCTGCTCTGCACATGGGGTGTGGGGAGAGGCCCCGTGTGCTGGACCCCCGAGAGAGAGCAGAGGGCTCTGTGTGGTGAAATGAGGGTCCTCAGCCCACCCAGGCTGCAGGCACCATAGTGAGGGCGACAGCTTGGCCAGGCCCCGCGTGGTCAGGTCAGACCAAGGACCCTGGAGGCTGGGGGGTTAGCGGGGCAGGGGCTTGGTGGTGCAAGCCCTTTATGCTTAAGCCCTTGCCTTGGTGCCCTCTGCGGTCCTGGGGCCTCCCTTCACCCTTCCTGCTGGTTCCTGTCACCCCTTCGCCACCAGATCTCTTTCCTACCCTGTGTCCCTCCCTTTCCTGGTAAACGCCATCATGTCCTACGAGTACAACCTCTACTGGCTTCTTGAGAACACTTGCGTGGAAGGCAAATCTGTGTGCATTTCCTCTGGTGATGTCATGTTTCTACTTAGACTTGATTAATAATTGACTGGAAAGAAAATTCTAGGCTGGAGATCATCTTCCCTCAGAACGTTGATGACACTGCCCCATTGTTTCCATGTTAAGTTATTGCTAAAGGGACATCTGGGCGACACCCCACCGGGCTGGGCAAGCACAACCTCCCTGGAAAGAGCAGCCGCGGGAACAGCCCCCGAGGGGCCCAGGGCCGTGCCGGGAGGGGCCACCTCTTAGCAGTGAGGCCAGACTGGCTTTAGAACGAGGTTTAAATAACACCGAGGGTGGGCAGAACCCCTGGAAAGCCACTGGCTCCCATGCGGTTCCTTCTGTGGTCACTGGTCAGTTTACGTTTTCCATCTATTTTTTAGTCCATTTTCGTAAATTTTTTTAAATAAACTTATTTATTTTTGGCTGCATTGGGTCTTCATTGCTGCACGCGGGCTTTCTCTAGTTGCGGCGGGTGGGGGCTACTCATTGTTGTGGTGCGCGGGCTTCTCATTGCCGTGGCAGAGCACCGGCTCTCGGTGCACCGGCTTCAGTAGTTGTGGCTCATGGGCTCTAGGTGCGCGGGCTCAGTAGTTGTGGCGCACGGGCTTAGTTGCTCCGCGGCATGTGGGATCTTCCCGGACCAGGGCTCGAACCCGTGTCCCCTGCATTGGCAGGTGGATTCTTAACCACTGCGCCACCAGGGAAGCCCCATTTTGGTAATTCTTACTGTCCTAGAAAGTTTCCTCATTCACTTGACAAATATTTTCTGCGCATATACTGTGTCAGGCACTGCTCCGGGCCCTGGGGACAAGATGCCCCGCCCTCGGGAGCCTGTGCCCTTGGAGAAGACCTGTGGGGCTGCGAGAGGGCGGTGGGTGCTGGAAAGAAGGTCCCCACCGAGAAGGGGACAGGGAAGGGGCTGAGGGTGAGCTGACGGCAGCTCAGGAGACTAGAAGGAAGTGATCCACGTGGAACCCCGAGAAGAGATGGTCCCACGGACGCTGGGCCCAGAGGAGGGGTCGCACAGGGGGCGAGGAAGTAGGAGGTGGTGTGTCGGAGGGGGCGGTGGGCAGGGCGCTTCGGCCACGATGAGGACCGTGGAGCCGGGAAGGAGCTGGTGCGGAGGAGGGACCAGACCCGCTACTGGGCGGCAGCGGGGAGGCCAGGCGGGGCTGGGGAGATCGTGGAAAATAAGTACTTTCCCCCATGTTCTCAAATGTTAACATTCTCATCAGGTATCATAGGGCATAATATTAACAGCTATTTAGAGTTAATTGTACGTTTGACTGGCTTCCAGGCTCAGCATTAATTCTTTTTTTTTAAATCTACTTTTTTTTTATTTTATATTGGAGTACACCATTCTTGAAACATACTTCTTTCTCCTGCTAGTATTATTTTCATTCTCCTAGAGTATAAGTGAATAATTTTATTCCAGAATGTAGTCACATGAGGAAATGTTCCAACTCTTTGCACACCCGATATTGTCCCCATCCTCCCTCACAAACGATGGCCTCACTGAGCGGTTCGCCGTTAGCGATGCTGTTTGCTCAGAACCCGCGAGGGTCTGGTCCTCTGAGGAGGGGAGAGCTGCACACAGGGCTTCCTCGGTGCCTGGGGAAGGATCTGCAGAGGAAGGGACATCTTTCCATACAACAGTATTCTGCGATCATCTCCTCCTGGCAGTGCATGCTCACCTCCTCATTCAGTAACTCATTTTCCACAATCCCACGCGCTTTAATTCTTTTAACCAGGAATCCTTGAACAGATGTTCAGGATGTTTCACTCTTACTAAACCAGGCTACAGGACTTCCCTGGTGGTGCAGTGGTTAAGAATCTGCCTGCCAATGCGGGGGACACGGGTTTGAGCCCTGGTCCAGGAAGATCCCACATGCTGTGGAGCAACTAAGCCGGTGTGCCACCACTACTGAGCCTGCGCTCTAGAGCCTGCGAGCCACAACTACTGAGCCTGTGTGCTGCAACTACTGAAGCCCGCATGCCTAGAACCCATGCTCCACAACAAGAAAAGCCACCGCAGTGAGAAGCCCGCGCACCCCAACAAAGAGTAGCCCACGCTCGCCACAACTAGAGAAAGCCCATGCGCAGCAACAAAGACCCAATGCAGTCAAAAATTAAATAAATAAATTTATTGGGGGAAAAAAAAACACAAACAGGCTGCAGTGAACATCCTTAGACGCATCTTTGTGTATCTTTGTAGGGTTTGGTTCTACGAGTGAAGTTGTTGGGTCTAAGAGCATGTTCCCTTAAAGTTTTGATAGATACTACCAACCTGCCATCCAAACTGCACACCAGCTTACAAAGCCACCAATGGGGAACCAAAGTTCCAATGTCCCCATATTCTGGCCAACTCTGGAAATTATCTGCCAATTGGATGAGTAAAAAATATTCTCTTGTTTTAACGGGCACTACTTCTAGCTGGTGGTGTTGAACACCTATTAATAACATATTGGCAAAGTTTATGAATATCATTTTCTTTTGGTTTCATAATTCTCATTTATCTGGTATGTTCTAGGAAAGTATAACATTTCAAGCTTGTTAATACCACCTTTCCCTGTATTTGCTTTCCTTTTTGTCATTGTAACGTGCTTGTCAGTAGGTGTAAATAACTGTGTTCAACATGCCATCTTGAAATAGAAATCCATTCATTTTAAACGTCAGTAAATTAACTATTTTTCTACTACAGATTTATCAAAGGAAGAGGAACATATAGAAGAAGCACAGCCATCTCTAGAGAATATTGGACAACAGAGAGAGAGAACAGAAGATCAAGAAAAGAAAACCACTTTAGTAAAAGAAGAACAGGAACTACCACCAGAAAGAATTCAAGTAATCCATCCCGAAGGGGAAAGTGGTCAGGAAGACGATACAGTAAATGAAAAGTCTAAAAGAAGTCCAGAAATAAGTGAAATGGGTGAAATGCCAGATAAAAATCCTGCTCCAAATATCAAAATACCCTTCAGACAAAGAAAGCATTATTCATTCACAGAAGCGATCGAAAACTTGCATCATGGGCTTCCTGCCTCCAGCGGGCTGGCCAATGCAGGCAGCACGAGGTGCACTCATAGCACAGGCAAGCACCACAGCCACAGGGGAGAAGTGAGGCTGGAGCACCCTACTGTCACCTATGAACCCTCTTTTGGTACATCTTCCAGAACAAAAGCAAATGACACAGCTTTCAGAGAGAAGAAAAGCAGTCTAATGGAAGAACTCTTTGGATCAGGCTGTGTCTTAAAACAGAACCAAACAAGCACTGCTGTCATGAAGGGGCCTGAGGAGACTTTGCAGAGTAAGAAGATGCACCATCTACCTGCTAGTCAGGCCTCTGCCAGCAATGCTTTCGGAGACTCTAAAGTAACTGTGGTAAGTTCTATTAAGTCATCTTCACCTACAGAAGGAAAGAGAAAAATAATTATTTAAATATATTCCAATATCCTAATCCACTCTGGTTTGATATTCTGGTCTTATGTGCCTTTAATCTCGTAGTTTTAATGTATGTGTGTGTGTGTGTGTGTGTGTGTGTGTGTGTGTGTGTGTGTGTGTGTTTTCAGTACTTAAATTGACTTTGAATAATTAAGGCTTTGTTTTATTGCTAATCTAATTTTTAGAAGTTCATTGTATATTAGCCAATGACAACAAATACAAAATTACATCTTTTTTCTTCTACAACTGACACATGTCCATTATCTTTTGGAAGACTGATTTACTACATGGCTTCAATATACTATGGGATTCCATAGCTAGTTAAGTGTAAGTTAGTCAACCTAAGACATACACATGTCATGCATGTAAGAACCTTATCAGGAATCAAATTACATTGTAGCTTAAAAACACGGAAGCAGCTCTGAAAGGAAACAATATAAGAAGCCTCTATTTAAAAAAAAAAAAAAAAAAGCACAGCAATTACCAAACTTGGTTTTATGAAAATTACTTTTGAGCATTCTCTTATTCAGCTAAACTGGGCATCTAATATCCTGCCCTTGTGGGTGACACTTTCCTCATATACACCCAAGATTCAGTATTTTTTATCTGTTGCATACCCTGTACCCTGACCCTTTTTCTGTTAATCTTGCTCTTTAAAAAGAGCACATTGGTATAATCAGGGTCCATGCAAGTTAGCTGCTCAGTCCTAATGAATATATTCATTATACTTAGATTATTTTATATTAGGACTATACAGAGGAGGCTGTACTCCCAATGTTAATCAATTAACTTACTTTCATTTATTTATAAGGGCAACCTATTTGCAACGTAGACCATACTATTTCCAAACATGTTTATGGGTTGGTGTGTAATACTGGCAATGAAAAAAATTAATCAATAGTTGATCTAAGAAAGAAATGGAAAATTTTATTCAAGCCAACCTAAGGATTATAACCTGGCAGTCCTTCAGGAAGTTCTGAGAACTGTTCCACCCATTAGAAGTCAAAGTGCGGTTATATAAGTTTTTGAGGCAGAGGGCTATATATCAAGTGATGCATTATTGACAGTTTACACAACCCAGATCTACAGTATGAAGCGAGTAGTGTGCATCATCATGACCCCTTATAAGACTAAGAAGGAAGATTATCTCCTAAACAGTTGTGACCCTTCCTAAGATTAAGAAGGAGTGTTATCTCCCAAGGAGGTCTGGTTAATGCAGATGCACAACGCATACTAAAGTGGAGAGAGAAGGCCCAAATGGGCAGAGAAAATTTTTATGTTTAAAGTCTTGCCATAAAATGTGAATTTTATTTCATTAATATCAACACACTTTTGAAAATTGAGAATAGTAAACTTTCAAAAGGGAATGAAAGTCATGGTGGGGAAAAAACTGTGTTTAAAACCAAAGATGAGATAAATACTACAATTGGCATAAGCTTTGATCTTTATGAAAATCACAGTGGAAAAAAAAAAAGAGAGAGAAGGAAAGAAGGGGAGAGAGGGAGGGAGGAGAGTTAGAATTCTCAGAGGCGTAACATGGGGAGAAACACAAATACACATGAAATGACACAACTACCAAGCTCAAAATTCTAGAGAAATGTACTCAAAGGATTTAGAAATGGTGTACAGAGTAATATTATAATATTGCAATGCCTACTCCTGCTTTATAGCATATGGAGGATTTTTCAAGGGATCTTTTCTTATGCCTACTCACAACAAAAGCACAAATGATAACATTAAATCAGCGCAGCCTAAAAGTGCTTCTGGGGAATTCCCTGGCAGTATAGTGGTTATGACTCCACACTTATCACTGACAGAAGGCCCGGGTTCAATCCCTGGTCAGGGAACTAAGATCCCACAAGCCGTGAGGGGCATGGCCAAAAAAAGTTAAAACTTAAAATAAAAAATTAAAAGTGCTTTTGTACAGAATAACTATTGAAATATAATCTAAGCCTGTTACCTTCTGGTCATCTTGTTTAAAAAATTATATGCATAGGAAGTTGCGGGGTAATAAATTAAAATGTTCACTTTTTATATCTGAGGAATGAGATTGTGGCCAATTTTTAAATTTATTCTTGGTAATTTTTTTTTTTACTATGATTTTCTATAATGAACATGACCTTGTAATCAGGAGGAAAAAAGGTTTCAAAATAAAAACAAGAGATCCATTTCCTGTAGTCTGGTAGAGAAGGTACTCTGGCACTCCTGCTGTAAAAAAGCTAAAAATGCCGTATTAACTATACAAACATGTTTTTTAATCAGTTGTTCAGCTGGTAAACACTCAGGAAAGTGGTGGGCATCAGGGAGGCAGGTAAACAGAGCTCTGAAGTCAGCTCACCTAATGGGCTGTCAACTGAAAAAAAAAAAAAAATGAACAAACTAAAAATTGAGAGTTGTGTTTTATTCGGCGGACAAAATTGAAGACCTAAGCCCAGGACAACAGCATCTCAGATGGCTCTGAGGGACTGCTCTGAAGAGGCAAAGCGGGGGCCAGGATATACAGGAGTTTTTGCAGCAAAGACCAGGTAATAGGAACATCAAAAGATTACTATTAAAGAAAACCAGACATCTCAAGTTAAGGAATTTAGTGCTTTTCTGTATATGGGAAGATGCAAGTCTGGGCTCACTGAAATCATTCCTTTGATGTGCACCTGTTCTGTCTGGGGCCAGGAGCCTGTGTTTTCCCATCCTGAGTCTCCTCAGGGTGCACCCTTGGGGGTGGGGGGGGGGGGTGTGTAGCTGCCGTGGCTGACAGCTTGATGGCGGGCATCCTGTTTCCATCCTGAGTTCCCTCAGGGCTCACCTTCAGGCAGGCTGTATTATGATGGCTGCAACATTCTTTGTTTACTGATACGGCAGGAGACATTTTTAGTTCACAGGGCATTTGCTGAGCACCCAAAAAGCCTCCAGGACAAAACCCAGGGGACAAAACCAGCCTAAGTAGGGGCCTAGGAAGAGGTCCCTCTCACAAACTGGGACATCCAACCTGAGTGAGCTACCAAACTTAAACTCTGTTGACATTAATCAGCCCTCATCCTATTGCAGAGCCTGAAATTGGGTTACCCGGTCTCTGTAATTTAAAGTTTAAAGCGATTTAGGCTGGTAGTACCCGCAGGGCAGTGGAGATGCAAACCCTCTCTGGAAGAAACTACCTTTAATCCAGGCCTCAAGAAATTCCCCTAGAGAGGTCAGAGAAAGACACAAGAAAACAAGGTGCTATGAGAACCAACAGGAACAACAGATATCTGGGTCAGATCTACAAAGACTTCACACATCAGCGTTATTACTGTGGACAGAGAATGCCGCCTGCCGTTTCACTAAACGAAGGATGCTGTGGCCAGAAAACCGTCAGCCACTGCAGCTGCCCCTGACTGCTGAGGGGATTCAGGATGGAGAAAAACAGGACACAGGCCCTAGACAGGAAAGATGCATATCAAAGGAATAATTTCAGTAAGCCCGGACACCTCAGGATATGGCTGAGTTCCAATAAAATCAACACACTTGAGCCTATAGGCCAAGTCCAGCTGCTCCCTGATTTTGCAAATAGTGGTTTGTTAACCCTGTTCTAACAGATAAACTTCAAGCAGGAGGAAAGTGATTTGAGATAAAAGGTCTCGTACGCAAGAGACTGGTAATTCTAAGAGAACATTACCGTTTTATACAACTCGTGGGGTTACAAAAAAGTAAGATATAGCTAAAGTATCATGTATCACATAAGTTTATGACAAGAGTAGCATATACGTCGGGAGGGAAAGACTGGAGCTAAACTGTTGTGAGTCTTACACTGCTGATGAGGAGAGAAGAATATTAACTTTAAGCACTGATAAATTTTCTAGTATAAGCACTATAGCAAAAGTCAAATAACTTCAACACGTATGGGCGAGAGGGATGTGAAAAACAAAAGGTAATTGTGAGATAACAGAGTGTATGTATTGGTCTCTGCCCCCAGTTCTCGGCACAGGGCTCCTGAAACCTGGTAACTGAGTGATGAGACCACCAGGTGCATCTTTGGTTCTAGTATTTCATCCTTGACCCCAGTTCCTGACACGGAGCTCCTAAAACCCTTGTCATTTCCTGGGTGATAGGAGTGTCTTTTGTCCTAAGAACGCGACTCTTGGCGGGCTCCTGAATGGCTCCTGGATGGGGGCTGGTCTTGGTTAGAAGCTTAGACGGTAGCTCCGCACCCCACTGTCTAGAGAGGGGGAGAGGCTGAAAATGGAGTTAATGATCGAACATGCCTACGTGATGCAGCCTCCATAAAATCCCAAAAGTACAGGGTTGGGGAGCTTC
This sequence comes from Tursiops truncatus, assembly GCF_011762595.2. NCBI lineage: Eukaryota > Metazoa > Chordata > Mammalia > Artiodactyla > Delphinidae > Tursiops > Tursiops truncatus. Next base: position 138,156,069 of record NC_047037.1, on the reverse strand, counting down.
TGGGTTGGTGACCCCATGAAGATCTGGGGAGACCGGTGTGCCCAGAGGGCACGGAATCTCCCGCCCCTCCCCACACACCTTGCCCTGTGCTTCTCTTCCTCTGGATGTGCCTCTGTGTCCTTTATCCCATCCTTTATCATGAACTGGTAAACAGCAAGTAAATGGTTTTCCTGAGTTCTGTGAGCTGCTCTAGCAAATTAATCGAAGCTGAGGAGGGGGTCGTGGGAACCTCTGAGTTCTAGCTGGTCGTTCAGAAGCACAGGTGACAACCTGGACTTGGGGCTGGCATCTGAAGTGGGGGGGGCAGGGGAAGGGGGAGGAGGGCAGTCTTGTGGGACTGAGCCCTCAACCTGTGGGATCTGATGCCATCTCCAGGTAAAAGAGTATCAGAACTGAGTTAAACTGTTGGACACCCAGCTGGTGTCCCAGACAACTGCTTGTTATGGGGTAAAACCCACACGCATTTGGTGATCAGAAGTGTCAGGAGTTAAGTATTCTGTGTGTGTTGTAAAGGGGACAGAGGAGAAACGCAGGAGGAGGAAAGAACTGTAGGTTCTCCTAAAACAACAAATAAGGAGGAAAAAGAAAACAGAAAAGTGGAACAAATACAAACAAAAATAAAAGTACAAAATAATATGACATAAATCCAAATATATCAGTAATTTCAATAAGTGTAAATGGGCTATATGTTCTAATTAAAAGACAATATAGATTGGATTTTTAAAATACAGCCATGTGCTCTTTATACACATATCTAAGCCACTGAGATACAGAAAGTCAAAGGGTGAGAAAAGGTCTGCCAGGCAAATACCATCCAAATGAAAGTTGGTGTAAAAAAAAAAAAAAAAGACCTGAAGGCAAAAATTATTGCTAGAGATAACACAGGTTACTATAACACAACAAAGAGTTCAATCCACCAGGAAGCTGTATGAGTTCTAAACATGCATACATTTAACAATAGCTTAAAAACATAAAGCAAAATTGACATAACTACAAGTCTGCATCATAACGGCAGACTTTTATATACCTTTCTCAGTAATGGATGGCTCAGGAAATAAAAGAACAGCAGAAAAGATAAAGATTTGAATAAGACAACTGGTAAGCCTGACCTAATGGACATATACAGAAGCCATACCCCAAAACTTTAAAACTTGTATTTTCCACCACCTACAGAGTATTTACAAAAATTCTATCCCAATATATTTGAAAGTTGAAAAGAAATGGATAAATCCCTACCCTGACATGCCTAATATGACTCAAGAAGAAATATAAAACTGAATAACCCCAGAATCACTATTAAGACACTGAAATCAGTAGTTAAAATCTTCCAATAAAAATAAGAGAAAACCCAAGCAAGTTTTTACGAGCAAGTTCATCATATATTCAAAGAATAAATAATTCAGATCTTAAGCAATCTAGTCCAGAATATAGAAGGAGGAACACTCTCCAACCCATTCTTATGAGGCTTGCAGAACCTTGATACCAAACCAGATAAGGAAAAAGGCAGTAATTCCACACTCATCATTTCTACTCAGCATCATACCAAACATCCCAGCCAGAGCAATTAGGCAAAAAAGAAATAAAAGGCATTAATTGGAAAGGAAGAAGTAAAACTACCTATATTCACAGATTACATGATTTTTACATGGAAAATCCTATGGAATCCACTAAAAAACTGTTGAATTACTAAATGAGTTCTGAAGGTTACATAAAACAAGATCAATGTACAAAAATCAATTTCTGTACACTTGTAACAATCTGAAATGAAATTTTAAAACAATCCCATTTATAATAGCTTCAAAACAAGAGATGTGGGACTTCCCTGGTGGCACAGTGGTTAAGAATCCGCCTGCCAATGCAGGGGACACAGGTTCGATCCCTGGTCCAGAAGATCCCACGTGCTGCGGAGCAACTAAGCCCATGGGCCACAGCTACTGAGGCTGTGCTCCAGAGCCCATGAGCCACAACTACTGAGTCCGGTGCTGCAACTACTGAAGCCCGTGCTCCGCAACAAGAGAAGCCACCACAATAAGAATCCCACGCACTGCAACCAAGAGTAGCCCCCGCTCGCCGCAGCAACAAAGACCCAAAACAGTAATGAAAACCCAATGCAGCCAAAAATAAATAAATAAAATAAATTTATAAAAAATTTTTTTAAATAGTGACACGTTTAAAAATTTAAAAAAAAAAAGATTGAACTCAGCGGCAAGACTCAGTATCCTGAGTGTTGAAAGAGGGATGCATACACTTTACATTCCAAACATGCAGGCAGAAAAGCTGACCCACACAAACAATAGTGAACCCAGAGAGAAAATGAACCGTCTGCCCTGCGATCCACATGGTGTGCAAACCAACTACACACAGAGCTTTAAATCTTGTGACACCACCAAAAGGCTGTCATGAAGGACTTGTAAGAAAACAGCACCCTAGAAAATTTCCCTGTTAACTGGTAACCCCCCAACTATGAAAATGTACTCCCTGTAAAAGGTATACGTGGCCCTAGTGGAAAACCATTATGTGTGTTTTTTTTCAAGTTAAATATCCCTGGGTACTGACTTAACACGCTGGGAGGGGTATAAAAAAGTCTAAGGAACAGTCTCTGGCCCTAAAGGCACTTGCAGCATCGACAGAAAACCCTTTATCACAAAAGTATCTAAAACATAAGAAATAAAAACACACAATAGACACCACAAGTCAATACAAAATTAGTTGACAGAGCAGTCATATTGATATTACTTAAGATGTTCTGACGAGGAAGGGAAGAAAAAAGAAATCACTATTATCTAAAGCGGTCAGAGAAGGCTTAAAGGTCCAATAAAATATAAATAGATTGGACAGGAGGGGCCAGTGTGCGCACCACACACATGCGCGCGCACGCGCGCACACACACACACACACACACACACACACACACACACACAGCCCCCACACACAAACAGAGCTATGTATGTGTAAGAAAAACCACGGGAGGCCACAAAGTCTGGCCAGGTCGGGGAAGAGGAAACTAGTTAAGCTAGCATTCCACCCACTTGCACTGGCAACAGAAGAACTGTATCAACCCCATACAAAAATGACTGTGGGTTTGTACATAAAGATTTCCCTGCTTGACTCACCATAAATATAAAGCAAACAAAATTGGCGTGATGAGAGCTTTAGATGTATTTTTTTTAAATATATATTTATTTATTTTATTTTATTTTTGGCTGCACTGGGTCTTCATTGCTGCGCGTGGGCTTTCTCTAGTTGCGGTGAGCGGGGGCTACTCTGTTGTGGTGCGCGGGCTTCTCATTGCGGTGGCTTCTCTTGTTGCGGAGCACGGACTCTAGGCACGTGGGCTCAGTAGTTGTGGCTCGCAGGCTCTAGAGCGCAGGCTCAGTAGGTGTGGCGCACGGGCTTAGTTGCTCCACGGCATGTGGGGTCTTCCAGACCAGGGATCGGATCCGTGTCCCCTGCACTGGCAGGCAGATTCTCAACCACTGCACCACCAGGGAAGCCCACTTTAGATGTATTTTAAATCAAACAGATGTCTATTCTCACATGAAACTATAAACTATACCCAGTAATTTTAAATAGAAACACAAAACCTACAGCTATCCATAAAATTTTAGGAAAAGCACAAATGTTAACACCAGTCGTCCCACTTCTGTGGAATCACAGGAGACTTTGCTTCCTCACTCCTTTTGTGTACTTTCCAGGTAGGATTTAAAAAAAAAAAAAAACAAACAGTTTTTGTGGGGTTTTTTTAGGTATTACTTTTTTTTTTTTTTTTTTTTGGTACGCGGGCCTCTCACTGCTGTGCCCTCTCCCATTGCGGAGCACAGGCTCCAGACGCACAGGCTCCGCGGCCATGGCTCACGGGCCCAGCCACTCCGCAGCAGGCGGACTCTCAACCACTGCGCCACCAGGGAAGCCCTAGGTATTACTTTTTAAAAGCACGTACATCGATATTCATAAATGTATGGAATACCATGGGAAGAATCATAAAGAAACTAGTAATAGTGGAAAAATGGGTGACACGACAGTAGAAGGTCAGAAGATGTACTTTCATCACATCCCTTTCTGTATCTTTTGAATTCAGTGCCACGTTTACTACCTATTTAAAAACAAACACCAGGGATTTCCCACTGCAGAGGGCACAGGTTTGATCCCTGGTCAGGGACCTAAGATCCCCCACAAGCCACTGCACAGCCAAAAATAAATAAATAAATAAATAAATAAAACTTTAAAAACACACACCATTTTTCAAAAACCACAAGAATGTGAAATGTGACGGACATTTAAATTTCCCTTATTTCATCTTCACAAACTATTAATGTATGTGGAAGGAGTGAACAGCTGTGAATTATAAATCTTTTCCTCTAGCCTCAGTAAAATCTGTCAAAAATCTTGCAGTATTAATTGCAAGAACATATCCTTAGGAGATAAATACGGGTCTTGTCAGGGAGACTTTCACCAATTAGTGATCCCAGGATGGTCCACAGTGCGCGTACCTGGCCCCCCGACTGTTGACTGTGTGACCTGCCATTCACGCCACAGCTCACGAATCACGTAGGGCCTGTGGCCTCGAAGGGGCCCAAGACCCCGAAGCTTCCTTCTGCTGCTATCATGTCCTCGGCAGGTCATCTGCTCATCCTCTGTGGCTAAAACGTACCTGTGAGGTGACTGGACGCTGGACACTGGTGTTTGCTGTAAATACAGCTGTATTCCCAGTTCTACATCCTCTCCCAGAGCTGCAACAGCCTGGGGCCGGGTGAGTCTGAGTGATGAGGGGAACCCAAAACCCACTCTGTGACCATCAACTAAAGCAGCACAGTGCTCCGTCTCTACACAGCTCGATTACCAGAAATAATAACGAACTTACTATCACACCGTCAGGGAACACAAGGATACAAAAGTGATCTTTTAAACACTCATGCTAGAAGTTCGCTTCACAGGGCCGTGGCCCACTTAGTGATCGTTTCAGGCCCTCTGCCACCGATCGGTCGTAGCAAGTAAGTGGCCGTAAGGAAGGAAGTCACACAAGCACTTGCAAGATTGTAATTAGAAAAAAGTGTTTTTAAAAATACTGAGCAGAATTATACTTGACGGGGCAAACATGTAGCCGTTGAAATTAACTTAATCAGGCTTCCCAGTTTGTTTTTTAAGTTTGTTCCATTCTACAGAGCATAAATATTAAATGCTTTAAAAATACGCTTCATTAGAAATACATTAAATATAAAACACACAGTTCAAACACAAAACAATGCATTATGGGCTCATGAATACATTTATAAAACACAGTAATGAAAAGTTAACAGCTTCAAATAAGTGGATAACACCATCCAAAGGCTTGCCCAACAAATGACATTTTAGGAAGGAAGAAGCACAAGCAATGTCAATTAGTGTTATTCTCCTGGTAGTACTGCATGAGATTAAAAAACAAATTTTCAAATTCTAGTAGTAGTATTAAAATTAAGTTACTTTCTAATCTGGATTAAAAACAGCACAAAGTCTTTAAAGTACTTAAGTTATTAGAAAAGTTTGACTTTCCAGTTGGCAATGTGACCTTTAAAATATGCCGAGAGTGCAAATCACAAGTAACAACATGTAGCCCATAATGTCACACACTTCTTATCACAAATCTGGTGCCGTGCTGGCTGGTACACACGAGACTGGCCTCCATGGCTCACAACAAATGTACAAAACTGTGATTCTTCTAAGAATCTCAACATGAAGTCCAAGAACAAACACGTTCAACAACAACAACTAACCTGTGGCTTGTGTTTCCTTTTTTAAAAAAACAAGCAAACAAAAATAAACAACACAATAAAACAGTATAAATCAGATTTGTAATCTCCTAAGTGAAAATTCGTTTTTGAAAGTGCTGTAGCCAAATTCATCTTCTTTTTCAGCTGAAAGGGTGAAGCACAATGGCCACAACTTTGTTACAGACTAAAATCCAACAGGTAATTCCAACACCACCTAAAAATAAAGAAATTCAACATGAGAGCATGCCAGGAGTTCCGCCCACATTTCCTGCCTCTGCTACCTTTGACTTTAGGAAATAGAGCACTTCAGTCCTTTCTGAGTAGTGTTGGGCTAACACCAAGTTTGTGTTTCCTGGGTTCAAATTGATCACTTTTTTGGGGGGGGGGCTGCTCTGGGTCTTCGTTGCTGCACGCAGGCTTTCTCTAGTTGTGGCGAGCGGGGGCTACTCTTTCGTTGCGGCGCGCGGGCTTCTCATTGCGGTGGCTTCTCTTGTTGCGGAGCACGGGCTCTAGGTGCGCATGGGCTTCAGTAGTTGTGGCACGCAGGCTTCAGTAGTTGTGGCTCTCAGGCTCTAGAGCGTGGGCTCAGTAGTTGTGGCTCTCAGGCTCTAGAGCGCAGGCTCAGTAGTTGTGGCGCACGGGCTTAGCTGCTCCGTGGCACGTGGGATCCTCCCAGACCGGGGCTCGAACCCGTGTCCCCTGCATTGGCAGGCAGATTCTTAACCACTGCGCCACCAGGGAAGCCCACAGACTTTCTACTGATTCACAGAGCTGCCTTCTTTACTAAGCAGGAACTACTCAAAACAACAAACAATGATTTGAATTTATCTTTCCTGCCAGAGGGATGTGCATCATTATTTATGATATTAATAGACTGTAAGACCACCCTGTCAGATGATCTGTTTTTCCCTTCCCACCAAAGCATTACAAGCACGAAAGAATGTTTACCCACACCTTTCTTGCCCCACTGATGCTGAGAGACAGGAAGAGAGGCCACAAGATGCCCGGAAGGGTGGCCTCTGGCTCCTCAGCTCAGCAACACTGAGAGCCACCAGCTACAACAATCCTGGCTGGGTCCGGGAAGAGGGAGGGGGAGGGGAAGGAAGGGGCCTGGCTAAATTGGAAATCTTTGACACGGTCATCCCTTTGACTTAGCAATGCACCTCCAGCGTGATCACAAATCACAACCAAAGACTGGCTGACCAGGATGTGTACTGCAGCGTCATCTCTACAGCAAAAACTGGGGACTTAAATAAATATCCTTTAACAGGGAAATTAGTAAATTATGACACATCCAAATCAAGAACAGCTATTCAAAATTCCTTAATAAAGAAATTTATTAAGCTGCCCTCTCAGCACACCCAGCAGCACGTCTGTCTCTACTCTGAAGAAATTTATTGATGTGGAAAAAGACTTACATAATAAGAGGGGTAAAAAATTGTATGTGCCAGATAACCTTAACCATACAAAAATAAATAGAAAAGAAAACTGGAAAAAATATACTGCAATGTTAAGAGCGGTTCTCCACAGCTACTGAGTCTTTTTAAAAGTTTTTTCTTATATTTCTAATCATTCTACGATGACATGTACTAATTTTAACACCCAAAAGAAATTCTTTCAGAAGTCAAAGAATGGCCGATAGCAGGAAATGCTGCAGAGGGGCTAAGCATAGCGTGAATTGAAAAGGAGTCACAGAATTTGGGAACCAGAGGTGATGTTTCAATAAACGGGGTATCAGACCCCAGGTATTGGGCTTGGATCACGGAGGCAGGCTTGGGTTGAACTGTAGCCCTGCTACTTCACATTTCGGTGACACTGGACACGTAAGTCCTCTAGACGTCAGCTCCTTTGCTGCAAGCCCTGTGTGAGGCGGAGACGCAGAGCTCTCACTGTGGGCGTCAGGCTGAGCTCAGCTGACCGAACCTCCCGCCACACGCCCCTAGGTCAACCTGGCCACGCTCTCCCACCGCGTCTGCCAGCGCCCGCGTACCTGCCACTCCAGTGGGAAATGCTACCAGGCGGTCTAGTGGAGTTATCCACCGACTCGGCACCACGGCCACAGGGACAGAGTAGTACGTCCAGATGAGTGTGACCATCAGGGCAGCCTGCAAAGACACGGCTGGTGAGTGGAAACATCCCGCCAGGCACACAACCGATCACCACGGAAGACGAGGAAACATGGAAACAAACCAAGGAAACTCTCCAGATCGGTGACCTCACACCCTACCCATCCAGTCCTCACAGCCAGCACATACACACTACCAAATTAGCTGATAGAGTAACCAAGGTCTCCCCCAGCGTAAGTGTTCTTTCCTCACTGAGCACCTCCTCTAAGCAGCCAGCTTACGCTAACTACACCTCATCAGTGACAAAAGTGACCTCACGCCTCTCAGATCCTTGAAAAACTAGCTACCGCTCTCACCCACACACCCAAGTGCAGAGGTGAGCCCTCTGCGAGGTTAAGTGGCGGGACGAGAAGCGCTGCCTGCCCTCTCCTCCTTTCCCAGCAGCGCTCGGGCAGCTGTCTTCCATCCCCTTCGTGGCCTTGAACGTGCCACTCGAGCGATCGGACCTCAGACCGCGGCTTGCTCAACTCCTCTCCCTGTGAAACCGCTCTCGCACCAAAGGGACAACGCCTCAGGATCAATGTCCTCAAACAAACCCAAACCACCTGGGCTTTGGGGGGGCTGGGCGCAAATCTTTTCCCCCAGGAAAGATCACACATAGGACTGAAACTCGGAGACCATTTACAGCAGCCACTAAGTGTGCGAGCGGCACTTCCACACCCTCGGCTGAAGGAAGCAGCCACAAACAGAACAAGTAAACATCCCCCAGGTAAGAACGTTGGGAATCAAAGGTCTTGGACTGACGTGAGAATGACGTGTTCCCTGCCTGAGAGCAGGCATCTACACGTCACCTACATGTCTGCACACCAGGTGACAAGCAACGGCCACAGTCACTGACCGCCTTAGAAAATACAATGCCTAAATATCTACAGTCACTGACCCCCTTAGAAAATACAACGTCTAAATAAGCTCTCTCACTCCATACACCCCCAGGCTCCCAACACTGCACTGAAACAAAGGCAAAATGAAAGAACTCCAGAGAAGCGCATCTGCTAAAACATCCCAACATTTAACAACTCTAAAAGACAAAGGCTAAAAGAGACTAAGAGAAACAAAGGCTTCATTTTAGTCTAACATAGAAATTCACAGAGTGTTCAGAGTTACACGCTAGCAGGACCACACAGCACAGCAGCTGAAAGTGGAAAAGCCAGAATTCCCAGGCCCGGATTCTGGGCCACATGGTTCTGGAGGACAGTCCGTTACCAACTTCAATGACCCCAGGTGACAGAATAGGACACTTACTTGCAATATGTAGAAAGCAACACTTATAACCCATTTTATCTTGGCCAACTGAGCTGTCCGTGCTTTCACTGAAAGGAAAAACAGGATGAAATGGTATCAGTCCTAAAAAAAAATGAAGAAGATATTCAAGCACACAGAAATGTTATTTCTTCTCATAAACTATTTTCTAACTATGTATGTAACATCTGCTCAATATACTTAGAAAAGCGAGTTCCCTGATGGTCCAGTGGTTGGGACTCTGCACTCTCACTGCCGAGGGCCTGGGTTTGATCCCTGGTCGGGGAGCTAGGATCCCACAAGCTGCGCAGCACAGCCAGAAAGCAAACAAACAAAATACACACACACACACACACACACACACTTAGAAAATATAAAATAGAATTTCTTAGAAGTCACCCACAGATTATGAGATTTGAAGCTTTAATTTTAAAAACTCTTAAAGCTATTCATCTAAATCAGAGATTCTTTTACGAGGCACTTACCAACGGGACTACCTTTTTCTTCCTGGATTTCCCAGACCACACAGCACACTAATCCGTACGTGGGAGTCAGGTCTGTCTCAGGCCTGGGCAGGCCCCTGTGCATGTTCTACTAGCCACGCACTCTCTCAGCGCACAAGCTGACCTCCTATCCATCAGAGGAGACTGTTAGGACCGGTGGCCAACATAAAGCTGAGTGAGACCTGATCCCCAGCCTGAAGTCTACACTTGGATAAGGACACTGCTGGGCATTTTTTAGAGCCTTCACAAAAGCTCCTGGGAATCCACCATGAGATTTTTCTAGGCTTCTCTCAGAAAAGTGTTGAATTTGAAAATGTCAACCTACAGAGAATGAAGAAAATCAAAGATGTTAGAGGTTTCTGTGTGGTTGCGTGTTTTTTTTTTTGGCCATGACTCTCGGCTTGCGGGATCTTAGTTCCCGGACCAGGGATCTAACCCGGGACCACAGCAGTGAAAGTGCCGAGTCCTAACAACTAGACCACAAGGGAAGTCCCCAGGCTTCTGTGTTTAGAAAGCAAAGGTTCACCAGCAAATAAGGAGAAAGTAACAATTATTATTACTGGGTCTCTTCTAGACAACTCAAAAGTCTCTGTCAGCATCAGAACCTCAAAGATCAAAGCACATGTGCCGTGCCTCTTTCTATAAAGATTTCTCTGTTAAGCAGCTCGTACGAAGCTTCCCACGCTACACACGACAACAGTACCGTGAGTTTTGAGCTTATCAGTCATCTTGTTGATCTTCCTCTCCAGCCTGGCGTATCTGGCAAACTCATCCATCATGCTGACGGTGGAGAGCTCCTGCTTCATGCCCTGGATCTCTGCTCGCATCTGTGACTCCTGCTTCACGTCCTTCTGCAGCACCCTGGACATCTGGTGGAGGTGGCAGCCGGGATCAGCCTTCTCCCCCACCCCCTCCCCCATCCGCTTGCTGCCTCCTGCAGCTGGGCACGCTGCCCTTTATCCCCACGGCCAGGCTCTGCTGCCCGGTCCCGGTCCTGCTGCCCCCGACCACAGAAACGAAAACTCCCCCCCACCACACCCCGCCCCGTGAGTCTTTATTCAATTACGTTTTTCCTTCTGCAGATATGCCCACGGACTGCTACAGCACAAATGTATGTATCCCTCACTTTTACTGCAAAATTGTGATTACAGGGTGAAAACCGATTCCATCCCCAGAGCTCCATTCAGGTGACAAGGACCGTGCACGCCCCTCATTCCTGTACAATTCTGTGCTAAATTAGGTGGGCCGAGCAAGGGGGGTGCCGGCGGTCAGGGATGAAGCGGTGGCAGGTGAAGAGGGCATTCCCGCAGAGGGGCTGCCTGGCATGAGAGTCGGGGTCCCACAGCAGGAGGGGCACACGTGACAAGAGGAGGTGGTGGTGGAGGCCGAGGGCGAGTTACAAAGGATTGCGCAAGTCACGGAGACCTACTGAGGATACTGTGAGCCAGTTTTCTCACTGTGAGAAAAGGGAGTGAGAAACATGCATCGGGAGAGAACCAGAATGAATCCCGTGGGACTGGATGAGACCTGGAGGCACAGGTGTGACCTCGTGGTTTTCCATAGATACACAGACAGATGAAATAACAGACGTAAATGTTTGTGAAGAGGAGCCTCTGATCGCCAGGCCCCACGTGGGACACGACCGGCCCAGGAGCCCTCCTGGCCGCCTGGACAGTGGAGGGGACCCAAGTGTGACGGCACCTGCCCGCACCGTCCCCAGACGCCCCCCACAGACACACACAACGGCCAGGACACCGCCAGCGGCCCGGGTACACATGCAGTGGCTGCCAGGTAGCGCCCAACAACCCACCAGGACAGGTGAAGGTCCCAGGAGAGCGAGGGGAGAGCAAGGGGACCACACTCGCACCAGCGCGGGGAGGTCCACGGGCGACCTCGTAGGGGACTGAGAATTCCTCAGGGACTGACCCGGAGTGATGAGTGTACCTCCCCAAATCAACGCCCATGGTACCTGGTGAGATGCAAAGAGAACACAGCATCCTTTATGTGACATCCTCGCCAAACACTGGACAAAGATGTCCACAGGAGGCCATTGTGCAAAGTCACTGCCCTGCGACATTCGGAAATGTCATCCTCGCAATTCAAGGCAAGACCAAGATTCCTTCTAGACTGAAGAGACATGACAAGTATGTGCTATACATGGTGCTGACTGGGGTCCTTCTACTACAAAGGACGTCACTGGGACGAGGAAACCCTGAACGAGACGGGAGGATTGTACCTGACAGCTGTACTGCGGCCAAGGCCACTGTTTATACACTAATGTACTGGGGAAAGAGGGCACTCGGGTTGACAACTTACTTTCAAATGGTTCAGGAAACAAAACCAGTTCTTTCTAATGAATGTATAACTTTTTTTGCACATTTGTGTTTGTTTCACCTTCTTAAAAATATATTAATAAAGATACATTAATAAACTATATTAATATATTTCCCTGTACTGGTACATAGCTGGTGCACAATAAATCAGTCTGTTCCTCTAGCCCCTGATCCCCCCTGCCTGGTGCACAGGAGGGTGACTCTTCAGTTCGAGCTGGCCAAGGACATACACTCTAGCCAGATCCACCCTAGAGCAGAAAACAGGAATGCACCAAATTATCTTTAAAAATCACAGAATCATCTTAAAGAGCAAGGAATTCATAGATGCTGCTTCAACTCTGTAAATCAAGAAACAGGGGCAGGGGCTTCCCTGGCGATCCAGTGGTTAAGACTCTGTGCTTCCATTGCAGGGGGTGTGGGTTGGATCCCTGGTCCGGGAACTAAGATTCCCGAATGCCATGTGAAACAGTGAGGCACAGACAAAAATTCAAATAAAGGTGTATTTTTTAAAAATTTGATTAAAAAAAAACAGGTGCAGGGTGGGGAAAGGACTTTCAGAGGTGATGGAGATATTCTCTACCTTGATTGTTTCAGTGGTTACCCTGATTAAGTGTGCCAAAACTCATCAAACTGCCCATGTACAAGAAGTGAATTTCACTGAATGCAAATTACACATCAATAAACCTGACTTTTAAAACTAGGATTTAGGGCTTCCCTGGTGGCGCAGTGGTTGAGAGCCCGCCTGCCGATGCAGGGGACACGGGTTCGTGCCCCGGTCTGGGAAGATCCCACATGCCGCGGAGCGGCTGGGCCCGTGAGCCATGGCCGCTGAGCCTGTGCGTCCGGAGCCTGTGCTCCGCAACAGAAGAGGCCACAACAGTGAGAGACCCGCATACCGCAGAAAAAAAAAACAACTAGGATTTAAAAAGAAATAGAGGGGGGACTTCCCTGGTGGCGCAGTTAAGAATCTGCCTGCCAATGCAGGCAACACAGGTTCGAGCCCTGGTCCAGGAAGATGCCACATGCCGCACAGCAACTAAGCCCATGTGCCATAACTACTGAGCCTGCGCTCTAGAGCCCGCGAGCCACAACTACTGAGCCCGTGAACCACAACTACCAAAGCCCACGCGCCTAGAGCCCATGCTCTGCAAAAAGAGAAGCCACCACATGAGAAGCCCTCGCACAGCAACAAAGACCCAACGCAGCCAAAAATAAATTAAAAAAAAAAAAGAAATAGAGGGGCAAACACATTACGTACATAGCATTATAGAGAATACAGGCTGTGCTTCACAGATTTTTTTAATCGAAGGCTTGTAGCAACCCTGCATCAACCAAGTTTACTGGCACCATTTTTCCAACAGTATTTGCTCATTTCACGTCTCTGTGTTACATTCTGGTAGTTCTCATAATATTTCAAACTTTTTTATTATTGTTATATTTGTTATGGTGTTCTTTGATTAGTGGTTTGTTTTTTTTTTAGGCCACACCACGGGGCTTGCGGGATCTTAGTTCCTGGACCAGGGATCGAATCCCAGCCCTCAGCGGTGAAACGGCAGAGTCCTAACCACTGGATCAGCAGGGTATTCCCTGATTAGTGATCTGTGATGTTACTACTACAACTCACTAAAGGCTCAGATGATGGTTAGCATTTTTTAGCAATAAACAAATTTTTAATTAAGGCATGTATACTTTTTTTACACAATGCTATGCTACTGCACACTTAATAGACTCTAGTGTAAATGTAAGTTTTTTATGCACTGGGAAGCCAGAAATTGCATGTGACTCACTTTACTTCAATATTCACTTTATTGCAGTAGCCTGGAACCAAACCCACAATATTTCCGAGGTACGCTGTACATAAAACAATTAAAAACTGGAAAGACCAAAAATGGTTACTCAGGAGTGGAAAGTGAGTGAGGACAGGAGAATAAACTTGAGGGGAACTGAAGAGATTTGTGGTTAAAATTAGGAAATGCAGCGCTTGAAGAAAAAATGAATATATTACATCTACAAGTACAAAAAAAGCAAATTTGGAAGTGTTTAAGTTGCAAATAGGTACCAACATTAATCCAAGACCTCCTTACAAATAACTGTTAAAATATACTAGAATTATGAATTGAAATGTAAGATTTAAGGAGATTTGAATTTTTTAAATATTCTTAATATTAATTTTTTTAATATTTATTTATTTGGCTGCACCAGGTCTTAGTTGCGGCATGTGGGATCCAGTTCCCCAACCAGGGATCGAACCTGGGACCCCTACACTGGGAGCACGGAGCCCTAGCCACTGGACCACCAGGTAAGTCCCAATATTAATTTTTAAAACATAAACATCTGGGGCTTCCCTGGTGGCACAGTGGTTAAGAATCCACCTGCCAATGCAGGGGACACAGGTTTGAGCCCTGGTCCGGGAAGATCCCACATGCCACGCAGCAACTAAGCCAGTGCGCCACAACTACTGAGCCTGCACTCAAGAGCCCGCGAGCCACAACTACTGAGCCAGCGCACCACAACTACTGAGCCCGCACGCTTAGAGCCCATGCTCCGCAACAAGAGGAGCCACCACAATGAGAAGCCCGCGCGTGGCAACGAAGACCCAAAGCAGCCAAAAATAAATAAATTAAATAAATAAATTTTAAAAATATATATCTTAAGTCTTTTCTTTTTAAATGTCTATCAGGTTTTTAATTTTATTTTTGGGCTGCGTTGGGTCTTCGTTGCTGCATGCGCGCTTTCTCTAGTTGCGGTGAGCGGGGGCCACTCTTCCTTGCAGGGTACGGGCTTCTCATTGCGGTGGCTTCTTCTGTTGTGGAGCACAGGATCTAGGCGCACAAGCTTCAGTAGTCTCTTAACCGCTGTGCCACCAGGGAAGTCCCCTGAAGTTTTTATGTACTCAAAGGTGTATTAAATCTCCCACTTGACAGAAGCTGATAAACTGTGTAGGGTATGGTTTTTCAAAGACCTGGAGATGGGTCCACAAGTAATTCTAAAGCAGAAAAGAAAATAAGTTTTTAAAGATCAGTGAGGGAATTCCCCAGCGGTCCAGTGGTTAGGGCTTGGCACTTTCACTGCCTGCTGCCCAGGATCAAATCCTGGTCAGGGAACTGAGATCCCGCAAGCCATCAATCAATAAACAAACAAACAAACAAACAAAATTTGCTTATCATAAAAAAAAGTACGGTGGGAGAATCTGGAGAGAAAACAAGGGCAGAACCAATTCTTTGCTTCTCTTGTCTCCAGACGCTGGCCCTCTGCCTGTGTGAGATCACAGTGTCCTCCTCAGTCACCCTCTGATCCTGTCCAAGTTGGACACTCCCTCTGCCAACAAAATGCCAGGACTTGCGGTGGCACTGGGGTTGTTCAAATCCTCACTCCCCCACTCAATGGCTGGCAACTCTCTGGACCAGTCCCATCTGAAAATCGTGCCCGACGACATTTACAGCCCAAAGGCTCCTCCCTCCCGGAACACAGCAGGCATCCCTGGGAATGGCGGCTCAGGCGTGTCCCTAACACCGCAGGGAGACCCCTCACCCCGGGAAGGGCCCAAGGCCCAGAACAACCCCACATGCCCCTCAGCCAGGACCGGCCAAGTCGGGCCCACTCCTCGCAGCCCTGGTCCCCGGCACGGGGGAGTCCGCATCCGCCAGGCCGCACCTGCTCGTGCGCACTCAACCCCCCTCGCCGCCTCTGTCACCCCCTCAAACAGCACTTGGGGCTCATGCTGGTCCACAGCAAGAACTCTCTAGGCGACCGTGCTCCCTGGAAACGGGGAGGGTCTCAGCAAGGCCCTCAGCGGCAGGCCCTGCAGTGTCCACCCCTCACCTCAGTGGCCCAGGCCCCTAAAGAGAAAAGGGAAACGGCCCCTTTTTAGACCAGCAAGTTAAGTGATTTTGAAGTTGTCAAACACAAAAGTGGCGGCCAGTCCCACACACCAAGTCCCAGAGGACAGCCTGCGCTGCACCCATGCTCAAGGTCTGCAAAGCAGGGAGGTCTGTGAGGAAGGGGCCCCTGGCGCCTGAGCACCGCACGCGGCTCTCGGGGACCCGCAGGCAGCCCTCCCGCGCGTAGGTCCTGGGGCGCCTGCGCAGGGCACGCATCTCTCCGCAACCCGCAGGCCGCCCTCCAGCGCAAAGGCCCTGGCACGCCTGAGCAGGGCACATGGCTAACTAGGAGCTCCCCCCGCCCTCGGCCACGCCAGTCCTGGGGCCCGGGGCGCCTGCACAGCGCGCCTCCGGCCACGGAGGGGGGCGCTCCGCAGGGTGGTCTTTGTCCCCTCTGCCTCCGCCTTTGGTTGTGCTGGATCGCAAATGCATCCTGTGGCTGGAAAGGAAACATGAAAGAACTCGCAGGAAAATTCTAACCAAGTCAACACCGAGGATTGGGCGTCCTTATCCAGGCACCCAGCCCCCACCCCAGTATTTGGCTGAGGTCCCATCCCAGGACCTTGCAGCACTCTGCTGGGAGAGGACTTCTTGAACTTGAGAGACTTCCTCAAAGGGCCTCTCCTGACTAATGGGAAGGTGCGCCCCTTCCCTGCTCTGGCTGAAGGGAAGAAGCTTCGGAAACCCTGGAAGGAAGGCTACAGTCTGAGGTGCAGGGGGCATGGCCCGTTCCCAGTCAAACTGATCCTCACTGGAGTCTTTCCCACGTGCATCCTCAGATCAGCGCCTGTGATGGGGCAGCCTGTAACGGTCGAGAAGCAGCAGCATTTTACCCTACACGGGACCAGCGCGTTCCTTACAGCTTTTCACTGACCCTCAACACAAACCATATCTCTTTATTACTTTTCCCTGTTTGAACACCAGCAACTGTACTCTGCTAGGATAATGTTATCCTTCTGAACCTGGCTAACAATTCTGACAGTGTTACAACCAAGGGAAAACGGGTGTAAGAAGGCTAACTGGTTGGAGGTTAGAGAGGTTACACAGCCGGTAGGATGCAGCAAAGGACGTGACACAGGTCCAAGGACAAACCCAGTGTTCATTCACCTGAACGACAAACAGCCACCCTGATAAGGCACAAACCTGGTGCATGTGTAGACTGCAGCAGTAACTTCTTATGAGAGAGTGCTAGCTGCAGGGCACAGGTTTGGTGAAGGAGCCAGAGGTGATGACAGTTCTTATTTACAGCCACTGCCATATCCCAAACACTCTCCTCCTTCCCCTTCAGCTTATGAGAAACTAGGAACAATTCACAGAGGAATACAAAACCAACACAGCCTCTTTCAGCAATTGAGGTTAGTTTTGTGTGTGCGGTTCCAATATAAGGTGAAATGAGATGGGGTACACAGGAGGAATCGAAGTGATACTGCATGTAAGATGGGCAGGCAACCCACAGAATGGGAGAAGATGTTTGCAAATCATGTATCTGATAAGGAGCTAATATCCAGACTATATAGAGAACTCCTAACTTAACCACAAAAACGCAGCCACTCACACTCGATGTGGGCCTCCAGAGTGCCCTTCCCCTAGGGAGAGCGCCTGCAGCCCCATTAGAAAAGGGGCCACAGACCTGAATAGACTGTTTTTCAAAGATATACAGATGGCCAATAAGCAAATGAAATGTTCAACATCACTAATCATTAGGAAAATGCAAATCAAAACCACAAAGAGAAGCCACTTTGCATCCATTAGGATGGCTATTATCCAAAAAGGAAAAATAATAACTAAAAATAACAAGTGTTGGAGAATGTGGAGAAACTGGAACACTTGTGCATTGCTGGTGAGAATGTACATGATGCAGCCACTGTGGAACACAGTACAGCAGTTTCTCAAAAAGATTAAAAACAGAATTACCATATGATCCAGCAATTCCACTTCTGGGTATTTACCCAAAAGAACTGAAAGCAGAGATTTGAATAAACACTCGTACACGAACGTTCTAGCAGCATTATTCACAATGGCCAAAAGGCAGAAACAATCCAAATGTCCATCAAAAGATGAATGAACAAACAAAATGTGGTATATACATACCGTGGAATATTATTCAGCCTTATGAAGGACAGAAATGCTAACACAGGCTGCAACAGGGATGAACCCTAAGGACATGATGCTGAGTGAAGTAAGCCAGGCATAAAAGGACAAATATTATACGATTTCACTTACATGAGGTGCCTAGAATAGTCAGATTCATAGAGACGGAAAGTAAAATGGTGGTTGCCAGGGACTGGGGGAAGGGGCATGCGGATAACGCCCCGTGTTTACTCGGGACAGAGTCTCAGTTTAGGAAGCTGCAGTTCTGGAGACGAAGGGTGATGAACAGTTGCACAACAATGTGAATGTACTCAATACCACTGAACTATACACCTAAAAATGGTTAAAATGGTAAATTTTATGTTATGTATATTTTACCACAATTTTTAAAAAGTAAGAAAAAAGAAAAGTGGGCTGGGGCCTACTCTTCAAGGGTCTTTTATGCAATGCTGAGTACTTCGGACACCATCTTAAAGACAAGGAAGCATCAGGAAAGATTCCCAACAGGGGATGGGATTAAGAGAGAATTGCCTCAGAACAACTTGGGTGATAAGGTCCTAGAATAGAGTTTTACACAAAACAGGCACCCGATGGATACCAGTAGAGTAGAACAAAAAGAAGTAGAAACCCTGTCTAGTCTCATATACCCCACCACCACCACCAATTTATACCAGGAGAGAAAAGCAGAACTGAGTTCCCAGGACACTGGTATAGTGTGTGCACCCCATCTTTGAGTCTCGGCCTAAGTCAGACAGCCCCTCACTCCCACTGTCGGCCTACAGAGGGCGCCCTTCCGCGGAGAACAGCTCCTCACCTTCTCCACACGCACCTCCCATCAAATATGCCACCAAACCCCCTATTCACGCTCCAACAGGCAGAGGGGCAGACCTCGGAGAATCACACACCAAGGATCAAACCTCCAACCCAGCAATTACTAGCTGGATGTCTTAGGACAACTACTAGACTCTGAGTCAAACACACCTCCTCTGGGAGGTACAGGAAGATGGCATGACAGTCACGGCAACCGTGGCGACTGGACACGAGGAAATTACTCATGATGGACAAAACGCCCCGCAGAGAGTGCTCCCAAGTGCCCGTCGCTCCTCTGGGTATAGGAAACATCACAGAGCACTGGGATTCTAAGTCTACACTGTCTCCAACCCCTCCCTCCCCAAGAATGGGGGCCCCTGCATCCTGAGACCCGTCCCCAGGGACCCTGCACAGCTGCACTGCACGCGAGAAGGCGAGACTTCCCGGAGCCCCGGACGCCGTGCTGCAGGCACTGGCCCTCCCCACGCCCCCACCCCAGCAGCCTGAGGCTGCTCGACGCCCCCAGGAACCAGAGAATAATGGAAATGAGTGCGGCTGGCAGAAGGGCACTGAGAACTCCAGACCGCTGCCACGCGAAAACGTGGCCAAGCGTTATCAGGCATTTTTTTTTTCTCCCCAAGAATCCAGAAAACCGGATATGGGGGTAAAGCGTTGCGACTTGACATTAGCAACTCACTCAAAAACATCTTAAAACACAGAACGGCCCAACCAAGACGCCTCTGCAGGCCGAATCCGGCCGTCGGGCGGCCAGTTTGAGACCCGTGTCTACGGCACGCTGGGGCGGCAACCCCACCGGCCCCTGGAAGGCCAGATAGCCACTTACGAAGGAGGAGAAGGACGGGAGGAGGATCCTGAGTACATTGCACCCAAACACGAAGCTGAGCACCAGCAGCCAAGCCCAGCGGTCGGCCTCGGCCGCGCTCATCTCGGAGGCTCACGGCGGCGCCAGCTCGGCTAAATCAGCTCCACCTGGGACCAAGCCGGAGGCCGCGCGTGCGCAGTGAGCCCAGCGGCCCGCAGAGGGGCGCCGCCGCGCCTGCGCACTGCGCCGCACGCGGGGAGGCGGGGCCGTCTCTTGCTCCGCGCTCTGGTTAACGCCAGCCTTGCCCTTGGCCTTCCCGGCTTCCGTAGACTTCTCGCACCCGCCCCACCATCCCGCGGAACCTGTTTTCCAGATTCGGCCTCCACCATGTCTCTGGTTT
This sequence comes from Tursiops truncatus, assembly GCF_011762595.2. Lineage (NCBI taxonomy): Eukaryota > Metazoa > Chordata > Mammalia > Artiodactyla > Delphinidae > Tursiops > Tursiops truncatus. Next base: position 138,136,116 of record NC_047037.1, on the reverse strand, counting down.
TGTTGTATCTGCAAACCACTTGTGTGGTTATGTAATTAATACTTTCTTTAAACTGACTCACCTTTATTCCTAAATAAATGTATTTTCAAATAAACCTTTCCGTAAATAGAAGCCTACGGTAATGATAGTAGCAAGTAACCGTAAAAAGAAAAACGTTTTGTAAGTAGTTTTTAGTAAGTCGTGTTTACATTTCAAAGCTGAACATTGTAGTAAATCTAAGTAATTTACAAAACTGCATACCTGAGGTCCTGGTTACATTCAGCCTGTAATAAAGTAGCCTACATTTATGGGAAGATGAGGTTTTACAGCGAAAGAATCCTAACTCACAGTTATGTGTAGTAGGTAAAGCAAAAGATGATTAGCTGCCTCTTCTGCCCTGGTTGGAGTCTGAGAACTAATTCCCAATCAGAATGAATGGAGGAGCTGTGGTTCTACAAATTTCTGATTAAAGAAAACATGTGAAGCGAAACTATTCGATAGAGGTAGAGGGAATTATTTCCATGGAGAGGTTTCTTGGCCGGTAGGTGATGCTGAACTGACCAAAACAAAAGACAGGCTTGGAGCCTGCTTCTGCTCCATAGCCTTCCCCTCCAGCTGGACCATCCAAGGCAGCCTGGCTGCTAGCTCCTCTACCCACTAAAGGTTTGGAAGGATTGGAAGTAGAAACCACCTCGTGAAAAGTGACAGCAGATCCTCCAGCCTCCATCTCCCGGCCCCCAGTCTCTGCTTTTCAGGCGGAAGAGGAGAGCATCGCCTGCTCCCCACCCGTACCACACCCCATCCCAGTGCCACATCCCCGCAGGAGGAGGATCACCAATTCCTGGTGAGATGAGAATTTGACAGAAAACCCTGGAGAATGTCCTGGACTGTACAACAGTGGTAGGAGAGGACCAGCTGTACCTGGCCAGTGTGAACAACTCAGCTCTCTCCTATTGCTCCATCTGGGCAGCTCTTAAGAAGTGCGCTAACAAAGGCTGCCAACACCATCTGAGTACCACACTAGGCCGTCAAGTTAAAAAGAAAAAAGTATCCGTCCCATAGAAAATAAAGACTGTGATAATGTCACAAATGGATTTCAGTCCAGAGCAAGACTGGCAGAAAATACTAACACCATTGGGGGTTTCCATCAAACCATTTCTTGTTCAGAACAAACAAGTCTTGGAACCTCTAACATAATACAACAATTCCTCTTCATAGGACTTCAGAGAATGTGTTTAGCAAGCCCTGTATCAGTGACTTTTATGTTGATTTTAAACCAATCACGACTGAAATTGGAGAAATGAGTACTCTAATAGAGACCAACTCTCCGTCAGAGACTCAGAGGAGTGTCAGCAGGGACCAGAGACGTGCCCAGAACTGAGCGATTTAGGGCCAGTGACTGAGGGTGGCCCACCTGAGGCAGAGTCTTCTCAAGACAGGCACACCCAGAAGGCAACACTGAAATGCAAAGTGAAAATGAGATTGCCTCAACTATTCCCAAAACAGGGAAAACAGAGGGGACAAAGAGAAGAAACAATTTAGCAGGAACTGAATTTACCTCTTCTTAGCTTTGCCCGCTTGGTTTTACTAAATGAAAATGATGATGATGATCACATACCAGGTTGAATCAAAGAACAGACTATCTTTCCACCGGGAACTAGGGGTACATCAATATTCAGAGTAACTTAGGTAAAAATCTGCAGTGTTTATTTCAGTAACTGGCTGTCACAAACTAAGCGCAGGCAGATACCTCATTTGCACAAATTTTATAGCCACCATATTGCTCAGTGGCTGTCAGAGGACTGGACATGTCCATATGTTGGCAGCCAGTTTTAGGTCCAAGATAGCTAACGATGAATGAAGTATTAGGATCTCTTGGAAAACTGCATTTTAACGTAGTTGAATGTTCAAGCATTCTTGTGTGTGTGTGTGTGTGTGTGTGTGTGTGTGTGTGTGTGGTGTGTATGTGTGTGAGGAAGTAATCAGAGAGGAAAATATCATAGATTGTAATTCAAGCTATTTTGTTGTTTTTTAAACTTGTTAAACTTGTTTAACTAGTTTTAAAAAAGCATTTCTGCAAAATTTTTAAATGCAAATGTTAAATATCTTTAAAAGCAGCGAGGTTATTGCTAGATGGTGGTCGAACAACATTGTGAATGTACTAAATGCCACTGGACTGTATGCTTTAAAATGGTTAATTCATGTCATGTGGATTTCACCTCAATTTAAGAAAAATATTGCTACAGCCAAATAACCTTTAAAATGTTTTTATTTTTGTCTCTTTGTTATGCTAAGCCCTTCTGAATATGCAAAATTCAACAGGTTAAAAATTAATCTTCTTATTGTTATTAGTGCAATAAATTTCATTTAGACCTCAAATTTTCACAGGCTTTTACTATGTCCAGAAATTTATCCCTAAATAAAACTGTCATTAGCTTTTTCTTTTTAAAAAATTATTCTAAAATAATTTCAAACTGAGAAAAATTACAAAAAATATAAATGGTATCAAGAACACCCAGTACCCTTTTTTTATATTCACCTACTTTAACATTAACATTTTAGCCCATTTGCTTTATCTCTTTCAAAATACCACTAAGAATATTCCCTTATATAATCACAGTACATTCATCAACTTCAGTGAAGTTGACATTGATACAATACTTTAATCTGCCATTTGTGTTCGTTCCAGTTTTGTCAGTTGACTGAATAATGTCCTTTGTAACATTTTCCCTCCATTACAAGATCTAGCCCAGGGTCAGGCATTGCATTTAATTAACATGTCTCTTTGGCCTCCTTTAATCTGGACCATTTCCATAGCCTTGCTTTGTCTCTTATTACATTAACATTTTGGAAGAATTTGAGTCCAGTTCCTCTACATTCTCACCAATACTCGCATGGTCAGTCTTTTAAATCTTAGTCATTCTAATAGGTGTGTTGTTGCATCTCACTACAGTTTTTTGCTATATTTGCATTTCCCTAGTGACTACTAATATTGAGCAGGTTTTTACATGCCTATTTGTCATTCTTATATCTTCCTTGATGAAGTATCTGTTCAAATCTTTTGCCCCCTTTTTTACTGAGTTGTTTATTTTCTTAGTATAGAGCTTTGAGTTCATTCTGGACACAAGTCCTCTCTTTGGTATATCCTTTACAAATATTTTCTCAGTCTGTGGTTTATCGTTTCATTCTTTTAGAGGTGTCCTTTGAGGAGTAGATTTTAAACTATAGTAACAGAAAGTTAATCTGCCTGGGGCTGACGATGTGATCAAGATTGGCTGAGAAAGGACAGCAGGGATTTTTTTCCAGGTGATTTGCATGTTCTAAAACTGGATAGTGGTGAGGATTGCACAACTGTGTAGACTTACTAAGAATCATTGAATTTTACACTTAAGGCAGGTGAGTTTTATGCAGTGGGTTTTTACCACAATTAAAATTTTTTTTAATTTTAAAGATTAAAAAATGTTTAAAGGGATTAAAGGCTTCTGTGTCTCAGACACTTTACTAACTGCAGGATATAATATTTTTAAATAGAATATTGATTTATTTTTTAAAAATTTATTTATTTTTTTATTTTTGGCTGCGATGGGTCTTCATTGCTGCACGCAGGCTTTCTCTAGTGGTGGTGAGCGGGGGCTACCCTTCGGTGCGGTGCAGGGGCTTTTCATTGCGATGGCCTCTCTTGCTGTGGAGCACGGGCTGTAGGCGCGTGGGCTCAGTAGTTGTGGCACACGGGCTTAGTTGCTCCACAGCATGTGGGATCTTCGCGGACCAGAGCTTGAACCCGCGTCCCCTGCCTTGTCAGGCAGATTCTTAACCACTGTGCCACCAGCGAAGCCTTGCTCAGTATAATATGTTGAGGAACCAAATGTCCTCAGTCCTTGTTCTCCTGGGGCTTAACTAAACAAATAACTGTAAGTACTGTCAGTAATTGCCAGCAGGGCTTCCGTGGTGGCGCAGTGGTTGAGAGTCCGCTTGCCGATTCAGGGGACGCGGGTTCGTGCCCCGGTCCGGGAAGATCCCACATGCCGCGGAGCGGCTGGTACCGTGAGCCATGGCCGCTGAGCCTGCGCGTCCGGAGCCTGTGCTCCGCAACGGGAGAGGCCCACGTACCGCAAAATAAAAATAAAATAAAATAATTGCAGCATACAAGTGTTTAGAAGGTGCACACAGATTCATCTAAGCAACTGCCGCTCTCCTAGTTCCCAGGCGGGATGACAGGTTTATGGGTGCTCATTAGATTGTTAGTAAATAACATAAAATAAAAGAGGGTGGGAATTCCCTGGCGGTCCAGTGGTTAGGACTCTGTCCTGTCCCTGCCGAGGGCGCAGGTTCGATCCCTGGTTGGGGAAATAGGATCCCCCAAGCCGCGCATGGCACGGCCAAAAAAATAAAAAATAAAAATAAATAAATAAAAGACATCGAAACGGGTCTCCCTGCTTCTGCCCTTGAGCCTCTAAGACCCAGAGCAGTCAGAGTGGTCCTTTAAAAGAAATAAAATAAAATATAATAGGGTTATGGATGAAATAATAACGTTATGTGCACCATTTAAAATTGTTTTTCAAAAATGTCGTACGAGGAGGGGGACTTCCCCAGTGGCGCGGTGGGTAAGACTCTGCCCTCCCAACGAAGGGGGTCCCTGGTTCAATCCCTGGTCAGGGAACTAGATCCCACACACATGCCGAAACTAAGAGTTCGCATGCCACAAACTAAGGAGCCCACGTGCTGCAACTAAGGAGCCCACCAGCCACAGCTAAGGAGCCCGCCTGCCGCAACTAAGACCCTGTACAACCAAATAAATAAATATATATATTTTTTTTTATGTAGTATGAGGAGGGAGGGATAAATTAGGAGTTTGGGATTAACATTTACACACTACTATATATAAAATAGGTAACTAACAGGACCTACTGTAGAGCACAGGGAACCATATGCAATATTTTGTAACAACCTGTAAGAGAAAAGAAGATATATATATATATAAATAACAGAGTCACCTTGCTGTACACCTGAAACTAACAGAACCTTGTAAATCAACTATACTTCAACTTTAAAAATGTAGTACAGGATGCTATTAAATACAAAAGGGCCTGATCTAGTGTGCGGCTTGAGCCTGTAAGAACTAACGAAGGACTTCATATACTTCATTCTTTTCATCTCACACCCCCGGAAAAATACACTAGATTGATTAATGGGTCTCTGTTAGAAAGTTCCAAAAGAAAGAGAGAAAAATACAGCTTTCTGATGCCCTCCCACCAACCGTGAACTTACTCGCACTACACCGGAAGAGGCAATTCTCTTTTCCCTTAGGTGGGCTCAGAGATGAGAGAGGTGGAAGGTTCCACATCAAGTTTCACCATGTCTTGTATACAAGACAAGCACACAAGTGGATTCAGTGAATCTACAAGTCTGAGATCACTCATCCCACTTAGGGCTGTTAATGGCAAGAATAACTTTGCTGGTCCAGTTAACAGGACAGGTAACTTTTGGTAATAGGAAAGCTCTTTTTAGATCGAACCTAAATTTATGGTATTTCATACACAACGTGGTAGGCTGAGCTGATCACATAGGCTAGTATCACTGAAAGGAGCAAAGAGCATTGTATGACGTGCAAATATGATCAATACAAGCAACAGGAAAATTATGCCAAATGATGTGAAGTAAAGACCATAAGTCAGAGAATTAAACTGGATTACACTTGGGCTCAAAAAGCAGGAAAAGGTATCTAAGACTCATCTATTTTTGCTAATTATTCTCTGAATGGAAAGGAAAATGAGAGGTCATTCAGATGGGAATCACATTCTATATCATTTAACTGTAATGAAATGTCACATTCTGATCCCTTTCTTCCCATTTTTTCCTTAATGAAAATTACACCAAAGGGAGTTCTTCATCAATTACAATGTGTCAGTTACAAACTAAGAAAGGATTCAGAAAGAAATCTTTTTTATTATTATTATTATCTGAAAAATGTAAAAGTAGAATTAAGAAAACATTTTTTTTCTGCTTTTAATTGTTATTCTAGCCAACACTCCAAACCACAGATGTGGGGCAACATCTCACCAAATTTGGGACAGCTTCCTCCTGTAGGTTTATGAATGGGGCAACCCTCAAACCATGTCAGCTGAACACATCTACACCATTGCCTCTGCTTTTATTTTATTTAATTAATTAATTTTTTTTTTTTTTTTTGCCTCTGTTTTTAGAGTTCACACAAGCCAGGGAAACCTTGAACACTTTCATGTGATTTCAAGAGTTGGGTAGAACAAGTGCCCCTTAATGATGGAGTAGACTCTTTCTGCTCAAGCCTCAAATATTACAAAGTGGCTGCCCATTTGAAGGGGTGATTCTTTTTTGAAGCCACAGAAGCTGAGCAATCTGGAAGAGATGCAGGGAGTGTTCCTGCTATAGACGGAATATTTGTGTTCCTCCAAAATTCAAAAGTTGAAACATAATCCTTCATGTGATGGTGTTAGGAGGTGGGGCCTTTGGGGTGATTAGGTCATGGGTGTGGAGCCTTCATGAATAGGATTAGTGCCCTTATAAAAGAGACCCCAGAGAGCTGCTTTCCCCCTCCTGCCACTTGAGGACACAGCTCAAGACAGCCATCTATGAACCAGGAAGTGGGTTCTCACCAGACAATGAATCTGCCAGCACCTTGATCTTGAGCTTTCTAGCCTCCAGAATGGTGAGAAATATATTTCTGTCTTTTATAAGCCATTCAGTCTATGGCATGTCTGTTACAGCAGCCCAAACAGATTAAGACATTTCCTTTTCATATTTGGAAAGCCAAACTCAACTAGGGAGCAGGAAAGAATAATGTGACAATTTTCCAGTTTCCAATTTTTTTCTTAGTGTTCTTTCTAAAATAACAATCGATACTGTGGACTGCTGGAAGGGAAAGCTTATAACAATAATTCCAATGATCTTATCTAATAACAAGTATTTATATAGTCATGTATCCGTAAAGTTTGCAAGCAGGCTAGAAATATATACTGCATGGTAAGTTCTATGTCTAGTAGTCATCTTTGGGCTCTTTGTTTGTGTTGGGGCATTTCTGGCCAACTCATTGAGCATAGTGGTCCTTGAGAGCTCCTGTATCAGGGCCTGTATCTTTGCTTTCATCTGCGTCCTTTGCATCTCATCTTTCTGCAGCAACTTGGATATCCAGCAGAGCAGTGAACAATAGGCATTCAAGTGCTCTGACCATCACCTCCCTTCGCACCTTTTGCTCACAGGCTCACACCTGCCCTAGTTTAGCTTCCATCTTCACCACATGGACAAACTGGCCCAGAGACTGGGCTTCTTGGGATACAGTACAATTCAGCACAGCGCAATAGGGTCTGGAACTCTTCCCACTTCTCCCTTTCTACTCTCTTTAACTTAAGTCTGGTTCCCTCCCTACCACTCACTGAAACTGCTCCATCAGGACAGTGGGTGACATCCTTAGTTGTCAGTGTAGTAGACACTTTCCAATCCCTATTTGACTATCCACATACCTGTGGTCTCAGCCCTCACAGCACATCACTTCTTTCAAGCTGTGTCCTTCCCCAGAGCTCCAGACCTGTAGATCCAACTGCCTGCTGAACACTGGATGTTCCCTAAGCACCTCAAACTCAAAGTGTCAACACCAAACCCACCTGCTTCCCCTCAAGCCCCTTGTGTCCCCAACCTGGTGAGTGGCTCCCCATCGACACAGCCTACAGGACACAGATGATGATCAGCCCATTCCCTTCTTTGTCCTTCCTCACAGGGCCTGTATTTTGTTCAGGCATCCACGCCCTCTACTCCTGGCCCTACCCCCGACTCGAGGGGTGGACTTGATTTGCTCTAAGAGTATCCCATCCCCCCTTGCGTGTGACCCAGTTCTGACCAGTAAGTAAAGGCAATCAAGTGAGGGCTTCTGGGAAAAGAGACATGCTTTGCCTGGATGCTATAAATCTGGATGTGACATCTGGAATTGCACTTCCAGACTGAGGATGAAGCCAACTCAGAAGAAGGAGTCTATAGCAGCCAGGAGCACAGCAAAAGGCAGAAAAGAACCTGAGACTGTGATAATACAGTAAGCCGCTGAACCCCCCAGTCTGGAACACTCTGTCATGGGAGGTAATCCACCTTCTTATTGTTTATGCTGATTTGGGTTTCTATTACTCCTAGCCGAAACTCTCTCTCCTCTCCCTCCCACCCAATCCACTGAAGAATCCTGCCAGTTACCTCCACCAAAACACATCCCAAATCCCTCCCTCCACTGATCTGCATTCCCACAGCCAACATCCTATTCACTCGTTGCGTAGACAACATTAAAATGTCTCCTCTGGTCTCCCATGCCTCCTCCCAGCAACAAGACTTCACATCGCAGCCTCTCAGCCTGACCTCTACTTGGAGTCCAGATCAGTGACATAAGTCCCCTTCATAGCTCCGCCACTGCCCTCACATCCTGGCCACTGCTTTCTTCTCTAACTACAACACGTAGTTAATTAATCTCTCCTTCCAACACGCCAAGGTCAATCCTACCTCAGGACCTTTGTAGGAGCTGTCTCCTCTGTCCAGAGGCTTCTCCCTCAGATCCCCCAGAGGCCAGGTCATCTTACCCTTCACTTCTCTCCCCAGAGACCCCTCCTGACTATCCCATCTACTAGCCCCATTCAGTGTGCCTCCAGCACATTCTATATTGTGACAGTTTTCTTCCTTCAAGGCACTGCCACCCTGTGAAGGAATCTCATTACCTTTTTTATTTGTACTCCCACTAGAATGGAAGCCCCATGAGGACAGGCAACTTGACTCTTGTGTTCACCACTATATCCCTAGGTCTAGGACAGCACCTGGCATTGGGTAGGCAAACTGTTTAACTTTGTCTATCACCACCAATTCTGCCCTACATTATGCTTGTAATTCTTTTTTCTGAAATCCCTTGGGAAAAAAAAAAGAGAGAGACTTCCCTGGTGGTCCAGTGGTTAGGACTCCACGCTTCCACTGCAGCAGGCACAGGTTCATTCCTGGTTAGGGAACTAAGATCCTGTATGCTGCACAGCGCAGCCAAAATAAATAAATGAATAAAATAAACTAAAATTCCTGCAATCAGCTTCTCATCGACCAGGCTGAATCAACGCGTGATTTTCCAAAGCGGGACACGTGGACCCCAGGGTGGAGTGGTGGTAAGCATACTTCTGTGAATGTATACAAAGGTCCTGAAGGTTCTTGGGGATTTCTTTTTTTTTTCTTTTTTCTGCGGTACGCAGGCCTCTCACTGTTGTGGCCTCTCCCATTGTAGAGCACAGGCTCCGGACGCGCAGGCTCAGAGGCCATGGCTCACGGGCCCAGCCACTCCGCGGCATGTGAGATCTTCCCGGACCGGGGCACGAACCCGTGTCCCCTGCATCGGCAGGCAGACTCTCAACCACTGCGCCACCAGGGAAGCCCTCTTGGGGATTTTTTTTAAAATTTTGTGCGTTCAGGTGATCGTCGACATTCAGGATCACCCAGCATAGACTGCTACTTTTGACCAAGCATTGCCTATTTTTGTGCCTGTGTTGGGTGCGTGTTTAGGTTTGGCCCCAAGTGGGGCCAGCTTTCCACAGTTTTACAGGTAATTGTAAAAGCATCTATAAAACTATAGATGATTTTAATTCATAAATGGTGTTATCTATATCACATGAAACCTAAGTCGCACCACAAAGGGCTGAATGAATGATCGCTTGTCAATTGTACACATAAGGTGCCAGAACAAACGCCACAGAGATCATATGGGCCAAACACCATAGGCGTGCAGCAGTTTGCTTTTAGCAAAACTCATTCTTCATGTTAATGCTGTTGGTTTACATTTTATTGGTTTTGTAGAGATTTGGGGGTTCAAAAGTTAGTTTCAGATTTATAGTTGTTTAAAACCTCTAAGCATTAAACATTCCAACCTTATCTTAAGTTTTCAAAGACGTAAGTGAACTCTATAATAGAAATAATTTAAGTCAGGACTTGCAAGAACATTTTGTTGTTTTATACAACGTGCCACGTGACATGTACATACGTGGTTATTCACTGCAGCGTCCTTTGTGGGAACGAAAGCCTGGGCACAATTCGAAAAGTCCAGTCAATAGAGAATTGGTTTTAAAATGTTTGGCACATCTATACAGTGGACTACAATGCAGCAATAAAAAGAAGGAGGAATCTTATAAGTACTTGTAGGAAACAAACTCCATTAAGTGAAAAATGCAAGTTGTCAAACAGTGTGAAAAATGAGAAAAAGGAAGGAAAAAATATATATACACATATATTTGCTTGTATGTGCATAAAATAAGTCTGGAAGGATCCACAAGAAGCAGCAACATTGGCTCCTCCTTGAGAGAACCAGACATCTGGGGGGGACAGAAGTGGAATGGAGACTTCTTAGCAATCTTTTTTTTTTTTTTTTTGCGGTACGCGGGCCTCTCACTGCTGCGGCCCCCTCATTGCGGAGCGTAGGCTCCGGACGTGCCATGGCTCATGGGCCCAGCCACTCCGCGGCACGTGGGATCTTCCCGGACCAGGGCACGAACCCATGTCCCCTGCATTGGCAGGCGGACTCTCAACCACTGCGTCACCAGGGATGCCCTCAGCAATCATTTTGCACTTGGAATTTTGAGCCACATAAATATTTCTTCCAAAAATAAACAGAAATATAAAAGGTGGCATCTATAATCACGCACGCTCACACACAGGCATCTCAAACTGCCTCTGGAGGCTCGGCAGAAGACACAGGTGAGAAAAATCAGCAGCACTGGGACACTGGCACTCTGGAGAAAGGAAGCCTCCTTGCAAGTTATAAGGTCAAGTGCAGCCTGTGGAATGCACACACAAGAGAGGCCAGGAGAAGCTGAAGAGCTCAATTTGTATGTGAAATCATCTGATTTTGACATGTTGCCGAAAAAGTCTTTAAAACTTTACTGCTGATATCTAGCCAGAAATGTATACATTAAGTGCACAGCTCAATGAATATTCACAGGGCGAACACAACAGTTACAAGTAACATCCAGATCAAGAAATGGAAGATGGGGCTTCCCTGGTGGCTCAGTGGTTGAGAGTCCGCCTGCCGATGCAGGGGACACGGGTTCGTGCCCCGGTCCAGGAAGATCCCACATGCCGCGGAGCGGCTGGGCCTGTGAGCCATGGCCGCTGAGCCTGTGCGTCCGGAGCTTGTGCTCCGCAACGGGAGAGGCCACAGCAGTGAGAGGCCTGCGTACCGCAAAAAAAAAAAAAAAGGAAAAAAAAAGAAATAGAAGATGGCCAGCTCCCTAAAGCCCTCCGCTGCTCTGTTCCAGTCACTCCCCCCCCACCTACCCCACTACTATCCTGACTTCAGACAGACTATATTCGTTGTGCCTGCCTCAGTACAGTGTATGAACAGGATCACAAGTACTGTGGGCTGGCATCTTTCTCTCAACATCGTGCCTGTGAGATTCATCCACCTCTTGTGTGCAGTTGCAGACAGCTGTTTCTTATTGTTCATACTTTTCCATTTATTCATCCATTCTCCTGTTGGTGGGCATTCAAGTTGCTGCCAGTTTGGGCCTATAAAATAGCTCAGATATGAATATTCTATTTCATGTCTTCTTGTGAACAGGCCTAAGCATTTTTGTTGGGTATGTTTCTAGGAGTGGCATTACTGAGTCATGGAGTATCTATTTAGCTTTGAAAAGATACTAACAGTTTCCCTACTGTGTTCTCGGTTGCTCCACGTGCTTGTTTTGGCAACTTTAAAAAAATCCCGACCAAAGCAAACATCTGTAGGCCGCAAGTCTCTCACCTCTGGCCTCGTGCCTCTTCAGTTCTCATGGGAGAAAGATCTTCATGAGGTTGAGATCTCAGCACATCATCCCTTAATTAAGACCGTACGGGATTCCCTGGCGGTCCAGCGGTGAGGACGCCGAACTCTCACTGCTGAGGGCCCAGGTTCAGTCCCTGGTCAGGGAACTAAGATCCCACAAACCGCACAGCAGAAAACAAAACAAAACAAAAAAACCCAAACCTTGCAATGTCTCCCACTCCTTGGATAATGGCCAAACCCCTTAGCCTGGCATCAAATGCTTTCTGCAGGCTGCCCTTCTTTTTTCTGCCTCTTTTCTTTAATCTTCACTTTCCACCGTCGATGGGCCCATCCGTGCCATTCTGAGGGCTCTGGACGGCCGTCACGTTCTGTTAAGTCTGCACGCCTTGAGATGTGCTGTCCCTCTTCCTCTGGCTTCCCCTTTCCCTTAGTAGGCCAGGCCAATTTGTGTACTTTATTCTCTCCACTAAACTACCACCCCAAGTCCTTGGGAACAGTGTCCTGCCTTCAGTCTCTCTACCCCAGGGCCTATGACAATGACTGGCACAGGGAACGTGCTCACTACATGTTTGTGCCACAAACTTGGACTCTCTGATGCTATCATTTTTTAATGCAAATAGGAGAGGGGAAAAATAAAGAAAAGTAACCTATAAGGGAAAAGCATCTGAAAAAGAATATATGTATATGTATAAATGAATCACTGTGCTGTACACCTGAAACTAACACAACACTGTAAATCAACTATACTTCAATTTAAAAAACTTACTAATTCAACAAACATGTAATAGTTTCTGGGAACAAAGTGGTGTCAAGATTAACAGGGCTCCTACCCTCATGGAACTCATACTCCTGTGAGGGAGACAGGCAACAAATAACTAAACACATAAAGCAATTACAGAATGTGATCAGAGCCATAAAGGAAATATGCAAGGTGATGTGAAAGGAAGCAACAGAAAAAGGGGAGATTAGAGAGGGACAGGATTGCCAGAATGGATCTCAAGAAGAAGAAAAGAAAAAACTTAGTGTTCTCAGCAAAAAAAAAAAAAGAGAGAGAGAGAAAAGGATAAATTTCCATCTTACCCTACTCCCCCCAATTGTTCTTCCCAAAGGCAACCACTGGCACCACGTCCTTGTGCATCTTCCTGAAATATACAATGAACGTATAACTTTATACTCAATATAGCTGTTTAGTCTCGATAGATGCTGTGCAGATAACTGGAGATGGGGAGTTGCAATCCTAAACTGAAAGGCCAAGAAAGGCCTCAATGAGATAGTGACATCTGCGCAAAGATCCAAAGGGGATGAGGAATAGAGCAGCACTGGTCTGACGCAGTGCATGAAGCATTCCAGGCAAAGGGAGCAGCAGGCGACAAGTCCTGAAGCAGGACTGCCCCGCCTACTTGAGGCTGGGAAGGTGAACCGAGGGAAGCAGCGGTGAAAACCGTTTGAAGTGGGCCAGATGGCAGAGGAGTATATGTCACTTTAAGGACTTGAGATTTTATTTTCTTTTTTTTTTGGCGGCGCAGCGCAGCATGCGGGATCGTAGACCCCCCACCAGAAACCCGCGACCCCTGCAGTGGAAGCGCAGAGTCTTAACCACTGGACCACTAGGGAAGTCCAATAATTTCTTGAATGAGAAGGGAAGGCACTAGAGTTACTGATCAGGAGTCAGAGTCTGACTAGTGGTTTTCAAAATTCACTTCTTCCGTGAAGAGCGGCCTCATTCTTTTTCGAATGACTAGAATACGTAGCTCATTAATCTACTACGTGAAGGTGAAGGTGTCATAGTTTCTCCGGGCCTTTCAAATGGTGGACATTTAGTCTGTTTCCAAATTTTCGGACTCAAAGTACTCCATGAATTTTCTCTTCTTCTTCTCCATGAATTTCAGCTGACAATTTTCCGATTAAAACCTTTTTCTGCATTAACCCAACTGAATCAGTCCTTCTAAACATAATTTTCTTATTCATTAAAGAAACTGGGTAACATGTGACCTCACAGGTTCCGGGGTTCCCAGCTCAGACCCCCCAGCCTGAAGCTCTTTCCACCTCAGAAAGGTGCTTAGGTGAGCCACGTGGTTAAAAAACAGGCAGGAGCCGGATGGGCGTGCTTCCTGTTTCACTTCTGCACAGTAGATCAGCCGGCCAGGGGGTCTGAGAGTGGGTCCGCGTCCTAGGGCCGGTGGGGGCCGGGACTCAGACGCCCACTATGCTCCTGAGACAAACCGCCTGCACCCACGGCCCCCCAAAGGACGGATGACTTAAAAGAAGCTACAGAAAGGCCGGACCGCGAGCAACCTTGTATGGTAGCCGGGCCGCAATTCCACGGCCTTCGCAAAGACCCGCGCCTGCGCACTGGAGACCCGCGCGTGCCCGCGCCGACTTTCCTTCCCACGGCCTCCCTTCCCGCTCCTGCGCACTAGGACCCATTTCCCGCAGGCCAGCAAGACGGGAGACCTATTAGATAGCCTTTCTTACTGACTGAGTTGGGAGAAATTGGTTCGTACTTGAACCTGTTGTCTCTCCCTTCCCAGTCTGTGAGATCCAATTGACCCTAGAGGGGAGAGACCCTATCCTGGGGCTTTCCGGGAGCTGACGGGCGCTCAGGTATCCAGCAGGGTGGTGAGCGGGCTCACCCGGCAACCACGTGGCGGGCCTCCGCCAATCGGCGCGCAGACCGCACTTTGCAGCTCAGCTTCAAACAAACTACCGTGAGGCGAGAGCTGCCTGTGGGGCCCCGCCCCCTCGCCTGGGTCTGGGGCCCTGCGAGACGGCGGGCGGGTAGGGGCGCCGAGAGCGGGGGCGGGGCGCAGTGGTCGAGTGACGGCCCGCCTCACCTATTCGGGGCCCGGGCCGCGGCGCGGTGGGCCCCGTAGCCAATGGGCGGGGGCGGGGGGCGGCCCGGCCGACGGGGAGGGGGAGCCCGCGGCTGGGGGACGCGGGGGGAGGAGGGGGCGGGCTCCCAATCCGGTTCCATCCGGTTCTCCCACCGCCCCCGCCGCGGGTCCCAGCAGCTCGGGCGGCGGGAGGAGCGGCAGCGGCCAGGCAGCCCAGGTTCGCGAAGGCTCTCGGCGCGCCGCGGCCCGCAGGCACCCGGCACGCGCCCGCCCTGCCGCGACGATGCCCAAGAGGAAGGTGAGCGGCGGCCGCGGCCCTCACACGCCCCCCTCCGCCGCCCGGCCGGCCCCGGCGCCCCGCGAGGCCCAGGCCTGCCGCGCTCTCGGCAGCGCTGGGCCCGCGAGGCGTCCGGACCTGCGGCGGGCGGGCGTACGGCGGCCCCGGGCGCGCCGTTCTGGAACGTTCGGCGGCCCGAGGAGCAGGGTGGGAGATTCGAACGCGGCGGCGGGAAGCCGCTGACGTCACGCGGCCGAGCATTGTTCTCGCGGGCGGGCGGGCGCTGGGCTCGTGGGCACTTTTGTTTGCGGGCTGCGTCCACTCGCCGTCTGCTTTCTCCCGCAGGTCAGCTCCGCCGAGGGGGCGGCGAAGGAGGAGGTAAGAACCCGCTCCTCTTCTCTCCCTGGGGTGGTTTCGGTTTGCACCGCACCCCGCATTCCTTGCTCATTTTCCTTTTTTTCTCCCAAAGCCCAAGAGGAGATCGGCGAGGTTGTCAGCTGTAAGTAAAGCGAGCCCCCTGACCTCTCTTTTCCGTGGGATTGTACCCAGGGAAGAAACTCAGTGCTATCTTTGCCTTTCAGAAACCGGTTCCTGCAAAAGTGGAAACGAAGCCAAAAAAGGCGGCAGGAAAGGTAGGTTTCACACTCACCTTAAGAGATCGTGGTGTCTTCGAAATGCTGCAGTGCTACCTCACGCGCATTGCCAGCAGCTGAGATCTTGACTTTGAGAATCTCGAAATCAACTACAGTTTGATGTCATAGTCTCCTAAAAAGTCATGGTGTTACCTTATTTATCACTTTAATTCTATGTTATAGTAACTTCAATAAACAATGCTTTTTCTGGTTTGGGTAAAATACAGTAGATGTAGTTATCATCCCGGTTTACGGGAATATAATGTATCACCTTAATGCTGCTGCAGAATTTGGGAAACTTAAGACGGCTAAAAATATTGAAGAATAACTTTCGCTTACCAGGGAAATCCATTCTTTGTGTTGTGTATGTTTTGGTTAGGGGTCCTCTGTTGGTTGCGTGCTTGTACTTCCTCTTTTGACAATATCAGCAAGGCTAGGACTGAGGCCAGGAGATAGGGAATGTGTAAGTTTTTGCATGTAAGGTGCTCGAGGCAAGGTAGGGGGACATATCTTATGTCCAGGGGTAGATCAAGAGCTGTGTTCTCTGAAAACATGATTAACAGTCTTCTAAAAGTATTTTATATACCATTATATGTATAGGAGTTCACTAAGTTATTTTATCGTGAATAGTATCATGGTTGCTGCTCTAGAATAGATCCATGATTGCTTTATTCACATTGCCGGTCTTTGGGTAGTTGTTGGATATATATATGTAGGTTTGAAAACTTTTAAGTTGGAAAAGCTAAATGTGTGCATGTTATTTGTAACTTTGTGTTTGGATTTAGCATTGATGCCACCCTCTGTAAAGCTCTTCCTTGTTCTTCAGGGGAAATTCATGGTGTGATTAATTTCTGTTTACTCAAAACTTAAGTGAGAGTTTGCTATTAGAAGTCTCTCCCCAAAATCCTTATCGTCATTACCCCTTTCCTAAAAGTGTAGGTGAAAGATAAACACTGCATAATCAAAGATTCCTTTCATTTCTTTCTTTAAACATTGTACAGAGCTGAGTGTAAAAATCTTAACGTTTTTTCAATAGAAAGTTCTGTTTTGTGATCCTTTTTAAGAGGGTTCAAGGAAGGTGTAGGCGTAGTATGTCAACTTGAAATTTCTTACACCAGAAAATAATGGGATAATTCTGTATGAGAAATAAGAGTAGGCGGGAAAAATAGTGGCTCTTGTTGCAAAAAGTCTGCTTGAACAGTATACTGTTTTATTATTACATGTTTTATTATTTGCTTTTTTAAATAAACTGATTGGATGGAATACTATGCCTGTTTTCTCAATTTTTTTCTTTTCTTTAATTTTTTTAAAAATTTATTTTTATTGGCAGTCTTGGGTCTTCGTTGCTGCGTGCAGGCTTTCTCTAGTTGTGAGTGGGGACTACTCTTCGTTGCAGTGTGCGGGCTTCTCATTGCAATGGCTTCTCTTGTTGCCGAGCACAGGCTCTAGGACCACACGCGGGCTCAGTAGTTGCGGCTCGCGGGCTCTAGTGCACAGGCTCAGTAGTTGTGGCATGTGGGCTTAGTTGCTCCGCGGCATGTGGGATCTTCCCGGACAGGACTCGAACCCGTGTCCCCTGCATTGGCAGGCGGATTCTTAACCACTGTGCCACCAGGGAAGCCCAAAGTTTTCTTTATTTACCTGTGTCTGTATTTTGATTTGCCCTAAAATTTGTTTTTTAATGAAAACAGTTCAAATTTTACCTCCAGTTGGGTTTGGGACATCAGTTATAATCAACAGGTAAGTTTTCACGTCAGTGTTTCTTGAGAAACAAACCTGTCAGTTCAGTTTTCCCAAAGGAAAAATGATGGGGAGAGGGGAGGAGCCTTTTTCCCCTTTTAGTTTCAATAACATATCTTTGTCTTCATAACCGAATCGTTTTAAAGCCTTAAAAAGGAGGTAAAGCTTTTGATGTATTGATTACCATACTACGGACGTGTTGATTTATTTTGTTTTGTGTCACTTTCCGGCTGTTGATAGTTAAAATGGTATTATTTCAGTCCAGGCTATTGCATAGTTCTGTTTTCACGTTTCAGGTTTTACATTTTTATGTTACTGTGATAATGGTTATTAAATTAATGAGAAATCTAAAGAAATCAGATTATAAAAGAATCATTTTTAAATACAGAAACGATTGTCACACTTCATGGTGGCAATGTATGTAGCGGTGTTGTCCCAAATATGTTTGTTTAGGTAATTTATTATTCTAAAGATACTGAATTACTAGTAGTTGTCATGCATTCATGTATGGAATGCCATTATAGAAGTATCGGTCACTATTGGTCTTATCTAAGTCGGCTGTTAACTACATTCTCTACTTACAGGAAATACCTAAGTGTCTCCTTCCCAGTTGATGGTGTCCAGAAATACTGTTTTATATTACTTTAAAGTGGCTTAACCTTTGAATCTCTTATCATACTAACACCTGTGCTTTTCAGGTTCTTCAAACACCTAAATGAAAACGATAAACTCAAAATTGATCCTTTTAGCTACTTCTCATATGATATCAAGGGACTAACTGTAGCAGAACTGTAGTAGAATAGTCAGTCTGACCTTAACAACATGGTGCTTTTCTCAGGTGAAAGGTCTTAACTGTGAGGGTAACCATCTTGTCAAGACAGTGGTTTTGATTATTTTTCCTGCTTAAAGAGTTTGGGGGTAGGTAGGGTTATATTGGGGAAGCGATTCCTCCAGCATTTCTTCACTTCATTCGTTCTCTCATGTGGAACTTTAGAGAATAGTGGGTAATTGAGAAAGTGGAGAAGGGTTGTAGCTGAGGCTTTAGGTTTAATTAGGTTTAATTGTTGTAAGTCTGATGACGCTTGGTGTGCAGGTGCTGTTAGGGGTCTCCTCAGTGTGCTGTGTGGTCCTGATTACTGGGGGTGGACCTTAAGGTGTGTCCTGTAACTCAGAGTGACACACGACCACATTAACATTGCAACTGCGGTGGATGCAATCTCTCTAGCAAGTCAGAAAATGTTAGTAAGTGCAGAGTTGATACTTAAAATATATTCTTGTTCTGTCACAGGATAAATCTTCCGACAAAAAAGTGCAAACAAAAGGGAAAAGGGGAGCAAAGGGAAAGCAGGCTGAAGTGGCTAACCAAGAGACTAAAGAAGACTTACCTGCAGAAAACGGAGAAACTAAAAATGAGGAGGTCAGAAGTGTTTGTGTGTTGTTCATTTTGACTCTGAAGAGTAGATAATAAACTATATTTTTATGTAGCAGATAAGGCAGTCTTTATCCTTTAGGATATTGAACAGAGTTTTGTACAGTAACTCCCAAGTGAATGGACAGATTATTTTTATGCATTAGATCCTATTTGAAAATATATGTGTAAATGGGTTTTTTTAAGTGAGTGAACAAGAAATTGTAATGTATTCAGAATTTCAAAATCAGGTTCATGATCTTTATTGTATATAGGGTTTATTAATTTAATTGCTTGTGTGAGTTTTAAAAAAGATTTAATTTACTAAATGGTATAACACATTTTTCTTTCTTTAACATGACCTAGGGGTTTTCTTTAAACAAATATTCTAGTTTTTTTTTTTCCCAAATTGCCATCTGTAGAACTGTTAATATAATCTTGTTTGGTTTTTATATTCTGGATATTGCTTTAAATTTTTTTAATTGATTCTCATTTGTCTTATTTTTCCCACTTTCTAATAAAGAAGGCTTATTTTTCTTAAAAGCCACTTGTCTAGGATTAAGTAGTAACTTAGATTAAGCAATTAAAAAGATTGATGTCCTTAATCTTTATCCTTTTAAGCTCTGAGAAAAAGAGGTTTTACCTTAAAAAAAAAAGTGTGTTGCAAGGTTGTGGTAAATAACTTTTTAAGCCAAGCCTTTTTTTTTTAACATTGGCTAAGCAGAAAATATAAATAGAATATTAATTTTTAGACTTTTATATTTATAGATCAGATTTTAACATAATAACTACTTACTCCCCCGATTTGCAGTCACAAATTCCTAAATCTAACCCCAAGTCAAATATTATGTGATAGTAAGATGAAATTAATCCAGTTATAAGGGGAGAATGAGGCCTTCTGAGCCCTTTTATCAACTACAGTTGATTCTCGTTATTCATGATGGTTGTGTTCTATAAGGTTGCTCTGTATGCTGGACAGTTGCTCATAGTGGAAATTCTCAAAATGTTCTCATCACAACATTTCCATCAACAGATCAAACCATAACCTTATTTTATGTGTGTCTGTTTAATGTATGTTTTGGGTAAGTTAATATTGAACTCAGGGCCAACAGAAACAGCACTATAACTCGTGCCTCAGTGAGGCTGTCTAACGTGTGTCTTCTCCACATGGCGCGTCACAACCTTCTTGCATAGCACATAGTACTGGACAGCACTATACTTGTCTAGTAAACATTGTTGACCAAAAGCACAAAAAAAATGTGAAATGTGTGGCGCTAAACAGAGTGTGAAAAAGACACTTGTTTACAGTGTTACAGCTGAAACAAGGCAGAAGGGCCTCAGCTGGGAATGTCTGTGTCGGGTGACTCATATTTTTGCTGCTCTGTATCTGCACGTATATGACCATGGAACATGAAACATGAGTATTGATTTGGGGTTACAAATAAATTTTAGTGAGTCAGTAAATTTATAAATGCAGAATCTACAAATAATGAGGATTGAATGTATTGTTAAGACTTAATAATAGTAATGAGTAAAACTTACACTGTATTAAATGCTAAATATCTCTAACATTATAACACTGACACAGAAGTCAAATGTTCTATCACTGTTTTTCCTTTGATTTTGCAGAGCCCAGCTTCTGATGAAGCAGGAGAGAAAGAAGCCAAGTCTGATTAATATCACACACCTGGTCCTATCAGTGGTCCCTGTTTCCCTTCTTGTACAATCCAGAGGAATATTTTTATCAACTATTTTGTAAATGCAAGTTTTTTAGTAGCTCTAGAAACATTTTTAAAAAGGAAGGAATCCCACCTCATCCCATTTTTTAAGTGTAAATGCTTTTTTTTAAGAGGTGAAATCATTTGCTGGTTGTTTATTTTTTGGTACAACCAGAAAATAGTGGGATATTGAATATGGGAGGCTTTGATTGTCTTGGGTGTCAGCTTAACATTCCACAGATGGAGGGTAGCTTTTATATCCTATAATACAAAGCATACTACATGGCAGTTTGGAGTCAGTTGCGCATTTAATGTCTTAAACACTTTAAATTACTTCTCTTCCCACGTTGTTTCTGGTAGAATTGTTTCCTAAAGCAAACCACTCACCCCTTGATCTTGGCTCTCCTGGGCAGAGTTTTGTGCACTCTGTAACATCTTTGGTCGTGGTAGTCCAGTTCTTCTAGTAACTGTTAATGTGCTGTGAACGATTGACAATTTGAGTATGTAGTGTATGTGATATTAAATTGTGAATTAGTGGGACTTACGATGTAACAGCATATCAATATTTGAAGATATTGGTACTTGATATCCTGTGAAGGAAAATTTGCCCCCAAATTTTAAGCTTGAAAGTCACTGGAATAACTGTTCAGAAAAGAATCACAACTACATGATTTTTTAGGTTTTTGGTACGTATGTTGAGAATTGTGTACAAATTGAAATGTCTGTGTACTGATCCTCAAAACAACAAATAAAATCTCAATTATGAAAGAATTTCTTGAAGCACATGGATTAAGTTGTGGTTTAAATTTCATTTTAAAGAATTTTCACATTTGTTTTTCCAAAGTCTTAATAAAATTTTGGAAGAGTGGAATACTTCATTTTTTCTGTAATACTTCAACAGTGTACTTTGAAGATGCTTTTGTGACTAAATTGGTTTAATGGGAAATCAGTCCCCTGTTAATTATTCACTCTTCCTATGAACTACGCTTATAAATACTGAATAAGCTAGCACGGGATCTTATAGGTTTGTATTTGTGTATTTTCGAGATTCGCTTTCATGCAAGTCCTTCCCTCTGTTTTGCCGTCTAAATAGTCTTTAGAGGTACTGGACACTGCTGCTTTGGCAAATGCAGAAGTGGAGCCAGAGATGGCATCTTGCCAAGGTCACCACTAAAGAGGGAGAGGCCTTGGAACGAAGTTTAGAACTCTACGTTTGATGTTATTTTGCCTGTGGACTTGATTAGTAGGAGGCAAGAATGCTTTAAAAATTAGTCCTTGGGGGGACTTCCCTGGCGGTCCAGTGGTTAAAACTGAGCTTCCAGTGCAGGGGCCGCAGGTTCAATCCCTAGTTGGGGAGCTAAGGTCCTACGTGCTACGTTGCTGTGTGGCCTGGCCAAAGATTAACGACGAGTCCCGGGGGATCATAGAACTCTGCAAGGGCTGTGTGCCGCGGGAATGCCCAGTGTGAACAGAGCTCACAGCGGTGAGGTGTGGCATCGTAAAACATGAAACTACAGAAAGAAATGCAGAGGACATTGATTTGGGTTGAAATGACACCCAAAAGAGGGCTTTGGCAACTCTTGGGGAGTGGGAAAATTCTTGGTGGAGGACCTGAAACAGTGATGCAAGTAGATTTGCCTGTAGTTTCTAAGTTTTGTTAGACTGTTTGGATATGCAAATTTAAATGGAGCTGAAACATTTTCTCTTGCTGTATGTATGGATACTTCATGCGATTTTTTGGTACCAGAATTTCTAGCAGCTACTTGTTGCAGTTAAAGGGTTATCTAAAAAAATAAAGGGAATTCCCTGGTGGTCCAGTGATCTAAGACTCCACGTTCCCGATGCAGGGGTCCCAGGTTCGATCCCTGGTCAGGGAGCAAGATCCCATATGCCTTGACTGAGAACCCCCATGCTGCAACTAAGACCTGGTGCAGCCAAATAGATAAATATTTAAAAATTAAAAAATAAACCAATGGGGAAAAAAACTAGTGAATTTTAACCCTGTAACCCATCTGGCAGTGTTCATTTCGTATTACCCAACCGTCCACCCCTAGGAATGTGATAAATGTTTACAGATGCAAAGATTTTCTTATTCTGAACTCATTGCTAGTAATATGTTTAAAGAGATTAATTAATTTTCTAAAAAGCACAGCAGGTAAGGTTTTTTCACTTCTTGTATAGATTGATACCTAAAAGAAATTGCCTCTTTTATAGAAAATTGGAATGTAGTACTTCTAGATCCTTGCCTTAAGCATCCTTTTATGATTTTTTAATGATAAAATGAACCCTCAAGTGGGTGTTCTCTTCAGCTGTCAAAAGAAAACAATTACTTTAAAAAAAAGCCCCAAAAAACACGTTGAGGCATCTTTTCTGGGATCAGTACTTAGAAAAAGTTAATTTCTTGCCCTTTCAACAACTAGTTGAATGAGAACTGAGTGATAGGAATGGTTGAGTGGAGGTCAGTTCAGATGTCCTAGAAGGACAAGGAAGATAACTGTTTAGTAATGATGCTAACAAATCAGACAGTCTCGTTTGTTAACTAGAAAAGGCAGTTAGCAAGAACCCTGCATTCTCTTGGCTTGTTTGAGGTTGAATTTGACCTTTCAGATGTAGACTAATCAGGAATTAAGGCATGGAACCTGGTGCCTGATGCGGAGATGCATGATAATCACGGAGGCCCTGGGAAAGGAGTCTTGTCTGGGTGTTTGGTAAGTGTGTATACAAGTGTGAGGGCGGGGGCAGGGAGAAGTGTGTGTGTGTGTAATTTCAGTACAGGGGCAATCCGTGCTCACTGGGGGAAAAACTCAGGAAACAGACAAGCTAAGAACACCCGAAATTATAATTCACTCACTAGGCAACTGTTTAAAGATGCATTTTTCTCAGATCCTTTTCTGTGTTTTTACAAATTTACAAGATTGGTGTCATTATACATCCGTGTTCTTTTTTGTTTGTTTGTTTTTTGGTTTGTTTTTTGTTATTGTTTTTTTGGCCGAGCCTCAACGGCTTGCAAGTTCCCCGACCAAGGATTGAACCCATGCCCCCTGCAGTGGCGACACGGAGTCCTAACCACTGGCCGGCCAGGGAATTCCTGCTACATCCTGGTTTGTAATCTTTCTCATACTGTGTGAACTTTCTCCTAGGTTAATGAGTATACTTACATAGCGTTTGTAAGCACTGCATACTATTTTATTTCAAGAATGTAATTTGTCAGACATTTAGACATTTTCCCCATTAAGACAAGCATTGTGAAACTAAAATATGGGTGATTTCTATTAATGCATACAGATATATCCTAAATATATATTTGCTTATCACAGTCCACAGTTGTTCCATGAGTTTGCAGTAAAAATACATAATTGCAAGACAGTTGAGAGTTTCAAGACATTAAACTTAAATAGGTGATGAAGAGTCTTAAATAGATAATGGGAAGCAGCTCAGTAACAAATTGATTTTCAGATCATAAATGTTTAGGGTTGTTAAAAAAACAAAACAAAAATAAAAATAAAGTAAAATCATTTAATCCCAGAAGCTGAAAGTAATTATTTTCAACGTGTTGAATTTTCTTCATATATGTTTGGGTTTTTCTTTATTTGTAAAATGTTTCAATGTTTGCTTATTTGTTCATTGTATGGCTGTGCCATAATTTGGCCGTTACAGTTTTTCTTTTTAATTAAGGATAATTTTGCCCATACTCAGAAGCAGCACAGTATACTAAATCCCCATATTCGAGTTAACCAGTCCCCAGAGCCATCCAACCATTGCTAATCTAGACCATCCTTATTATTTTGAAGCAAATAAGGATGGATATTTTAAAAACAGTATCTATAAATAGGAACTTAAAAGTGAACAATATGCACAGGAAGCAGATATTTACATAGGTAGTAAAAATGATTAATTTATCTTTGGTCTTTTACACATTTTGTCAGGGAGTTACATGCAGATTCAATTTAACGAGAAGCTGCTTTTTTCTTTTTCTTTTTAATCCAGTGTGGCTAGTTCCATCTTTCGCATCAACATATTACCTTCGGATGCTGATTCCACATTGATTTCTTTTTTTTAAGTAAAACATTTGCTCAAGTTTATTGAATAGCATTAGATTAGATAGGAAGCATTAAAGAATTGAATACCAGAGACCAAAATAAAAAGTCTGTGCAAAAGATGTGAGTAAAAAAAAAGTTCATCAAAGCCAAGGTGTAAAAGAATACATCTAAGTGTCACTCTTTAAATCCTTTTCCTGAATATTCTATGAATTTAAGTCTGGGGATCTTTGAATGTTACTAGCTTTTATCTGTGACAGTGAATCTTATAAAGGAACTCTTTAAGTAGAGGAAGGACCTCGTTCCTCTCGATAGTGAGCTTTTAAACGAAGGATATCTATTATGTGAACCCTCTGTCTCTTGGAAGGCTGAAATTCCATGGGTTTCCCAGGCAGCTTTTAAAATCTTTTATGGGGGCTTCCCTGGTGGCGCAGTGGTTGAGAGTCTGCCTGCCGATGCAGGGGACACGGGTTCCTGCCCCGGTCCGGGAAGATCTCACATGCCGCGGAGCGGCTGGGCCCGTGAGCCATAGCCGCTGAGCCTGCGCGTCCGGAGCCTGTGCTCCGCAACGGGAGAGGCCACAACAGTGAGAGGCCCTTTTTTTTTTTTTTTTTTGCGGTTCGCGGGCCTCTCACTGTTGTGGCCTCTCCTGTTGCGGAGCACAGGCTCCGGACGCCACTAGGGAAGCCCAGAAAATACTTTTGATTGAACTAACTTTAAGTTGAGCGCTGTAAATGAGAACTCTTGCTCATAAGATCTGGCTGTGGTACTTACTAGACTATGGCGTTGGTTAAGTCCCGCAATGTTTCCTTACATCTTTAACTGTGAAGATTACTGCTGTGTTTTAGGTTTAATTCATAACTGTAAATTCTGTTAATATTACATTTTATCTCTGAAAGCACTTTGTTACCCAGAGAAAATTCAAGTTGAAAAATGTATGAAAACTAATGATACATTCAATTTATGTATGTAAAAATTTAAATACACTAATCTGTTATGCATGATTCATAGAGAGGAAAAGCTGAAAGTCTTGCATGCTTGGATGTGTCTGTATAAGGATGTGGCTGTGTATTAAAATATGCAAGATTATAATTGCCACCAATGCTGATTTGGGTTTTCACAAGAAATATATTTAAAGACAGTCTTAGCTGTTGTAGCATGATTTCTCACTTTTTGCTTCACTTATTTATCTTATTTTTTTTTTAATTTTATTTTTGGCTGCGTTGTTGGGTCTTCATTGTGGTGCACGGGCTTCTCATTGCAATGGCTTCTCTTGTTGCGGAGCACGGGCTCTAGGTGCGGGGGCTTCGGTAGTTGTGGCACGTGGGCTCAGTAGTTGTGGCTCGTGGGCTCTAGAGCACAGGCTCAGTAGTTGTGGCACACGGGCTTAGTTGCTCTGCGGCATGTGGGATCTTCCCGGACCAGGGCTCGAACCCGTGTCCCCTGCATTGGCAGGCAGAGTCTTAACCACTGCGCCACCAGGGAAGTCCCAGAGAAAAATGTCCGTTTTTGATGCTGGCCAAGACCCATTTTGAGTCCCGAAGTTCAGAAGAGCAGTGTGCTCCTTTGCCAAGTATCCAGGCTCTGTTTATCCCAAAATCTAAGAAAAACATTTTATTCATATTAGCTCAACTAAATTAGTTGAATTTAATATTTAGTTCATTTTGGCTTCAAAGATAAATAAGAGGGGCTTGGTGCAGTGGTTGAGAATCCGCCTGCCAGTGCAGGGGACATGGGTTCGAGCCCTGGTCCGGGAAGATCCCACATGCCGCGGAGCAACTAAGCCCGTGCGCCACAACTACTGAGCCCACGTGCCACAACTACTGAAGTCCACGTGCCCAGAGCTCGCGCTCTGCAACAAGAGAAGCCACCGCAATGAGAAACCTGCACACCGCAACGAAGAGTAGCCCCCGCTCGCTGCAACTAGAGAAAGCCCGCACGCAGCAACGAAGACCCAGTGCAGCCAAACATAAATAAATAAATAAATGTATTTTAAAAAATGGGCATTTTTCTTTACAAAGAAAAATATGACTTGACTGAAGGACGTGAAAGATCTGAGTAGATGAGGAATACAATGTTCCTAAGAAGAGTCAATATTTAAGGGGGTCAGGTCTTTATATCTAAAAATGTAATGCAACTCCAATCAGAGTGCCAGTAGAATTTCCATCAGGAATTGGAAATCTGATTCTAAAGTTCATCAGAAAGAGACAATTGTGAGACTAGTCAAGAAGTTCTTGATGAATATGAATAAGGGGTCCGTGCCCTACCAGATATCAAAATGTCCTATAAAACTACAGTAATAAAAGCAATGTGAGGGGCTTCCCTGGTGGTCCAGTGGTTAAGACTCCACGCTCCCAATGCAGGGGGCCCGGGTTCAATCCCTGGTCGGGGAAACTAGGTCCCGCATGCCACAGCTAAAACAAAGATCCTGCGTGCCGCAGCTAAAGATCCCACACACGGCAGCGAAGATCCCGCAGCCACAACTAAGACCTGGCGCAGCCAAATAAATAAATAAATAAATATTTTAAAAAATTAAAAGCAATGTGATTTTGGAGCAGAAATAAACAAAAAGATCAATGAAACAGAATAGGCCAAAACATTAATTTATGATAAATTGTGGCATTTCAAATCACTGAGGAAGAGACCATTCAGAAAAAAGTTTCAGTCCAATTGGCCATCCATTTAGGAAACTATCAATTAGTGAATTAGGTTCTCTACCTTGCACTACACACAAAGAAAAATTCCAATAGATTAAAAAATCTAAATATAGAAAAACTCTGAAAGTATAGAATAGTTTTATAATTATGAAATGGGGAAGGCCTACCTTTCTCCACAAAGTAATAAATCTGAAGCCATAAAGGAAAAGCTGCATATTTGATGTTGTAATATTTTAAACTTTTATTTGGTGTTATTTAAACAAATATCTGAGAAATGTTAGAGAGGGAGAAAATATTTGCAATACGTATAACAAACTGTTAAATGTCCAAAGTATAGAAAGAATTCCTTTGGTCAATATGAAAAAGAAAAAACTCAACAGAAATAAGAGCAAATGATATGAAAAGACAATTCACAAAAGAAATACAAATTTTAAAAATAGTTATTTTTTAATTGGAAAATATGCATACCATAACATTACTGTTTCAACCATTTTTAAGTGTACAGTTCTCTGGCATTAAGTACATCTACATTGTTCTGCGACCATTCATCTCCAGAACTTTTTCATCTTCCCCATTGAAACTCTGTATCCATTAAACAATAATTTCCCATTCTCTCCTCCCCCCAGTCCCTGGCACCCACCATTCTACTTTCTGTCTGTATGGATTTGACTAAGTACTTCATGTAAGTGGAATCATGTAGTATTTGTCATTTTGGGCTTATTTCACTTAGCATAACTTCAAAGTTTCACCCATGTTGTGGCATGTGTCAGAATTTCCTTCCTTTTTAAGGCTGAATAATATTCCATTTTATGTATGTAACACATTTTTTTAATCCATTCTTCTGTTGATGGACACTTGGGTTGCCCCCATCTCTTGGCTACTGTAAATAACGCTGCTATAAACTTGAGTACAGATTGTCCTCGACTTACAATAGAGTTACATCCTGATAAACCCATCCTAAATTTAAAATATCATTAAGTTGAAAATGTATTTAATACACCTAACCTACCAAACATCCTAGCTTAGCTTAGCTGACCTTAAACATGGTCAAAACACTTACGTTAGCCTACAGTTGGGCAAAATCGTCTAATACAAAGCCTATTTTGTAATAAAGTGTTGACTGTCTCCTGTAATTTATTGAATACTGTACTGAAAGTGGAAAACAATGGTTGTCTGGGTACAGAGCGGTTGTTGGTGTCCGGTTGTTTACTCTCGTGATTGCGGGGCTGGCTGGGACCTGTGGCTGCTGTTGCCCAGCATCACGAGAGAGTATCAGGCAGCATGTTGCTAGCTCGGGAAAAGATCTAAATTCACAATTCAAATCTGTGAATGTGTATCACTTTCACACCATTGTAAAGTCAAAAATCATAAGTAAAACATCATAAGTCAGGGACCGTCTGTATTCAAATATCTGTTTACATCTCTGCTTTCAGTCATTTTGAGTATATATCCAGCAGTGGAATTGCTGGATCATATGGTAATTCTAGGTTCAATTTTCTGAGAAATCATCATACGATTTTGCACAGTGGCTTCACCATTTTACATTCCCACCAGCAGTGCACCAGTGTTCCAATTTCTCCACATCCTAACAAATAACATTTGTTATTTTCTGTAAAAAATAGTTTTAACTGCGCTAGAGATGAGTGCAAATAAAAACAACAGATACCATCTTCACCTATTGATGGGTTAAAAAATGAAAAAGAATGATATTTCATGTTGGTAAGGATGTGGGTTTAAGGGCATGCCGTTACACTTGCTGGGTCAAAGTATAAATTGGAATGACCTTTTTAGAGCACAGTTTGGTAATAACTTATCAAAAATTTAAATTAACATATCTTTTGTGATGGCTAATTTTATATGCCAATGTGGCTGGTCCATGGTGCCCAGATATCTGGTCAAACATTATTCTAGATGTTTCTCTGAAGGTGTTTTTGAATGAAATTTGCATTTTAAACGGTGAACTTAGGGTAAAGCAGCTTGCCTTCCCTAATGTGGTGGGCCTCATCTAATCAGTTGAAGACCTGCATAGAACAGAAGACTGACTTCCCCTGAGCAAGAGGGCTTTCTGCAGCAGATGGTCTTGGGACTTGAACTGCAGACTTGGGACTTGCCAGCCTCCATAACTGCACGAGCCAATTCCTTTAAATGAATCTCTCTATATATATTACACATTCTGTTTCTCTGAATGTGTTTAATACATCCTTTGACCTAACAATTTACTTTTGAAGAATCTACTCATACTACAATTGCACAAGGATATACATACAAGAACATTCAATGTAATAGAATTTGTAATAGTGTCCAAATATCCAACAATAGATTATAGTATATCATCATTGTTCCGTATTATGGAATAGCACTTGGCTAAAAAGAATACGATGCCGTTCTCATGAATGTGTTTGGATGAGCATGGAATAAGGGCACTTGTAAACAGTTAACCGTGGCTACTCCCCCCAGAGAGAGGGCTTCAAGGCAGAGGGGAGCAATGGTTAGAAAGGGAATTTAACTTTTGAATTGATTTATGTCTATATGATTTGAATTTACTGAAGCAAGTCCATAATACTTTTGTAAAAAACTTTTTGAAACCAAGGAGAGAAAAAGAAATCCAGGTCCAGATCAGTTTTTTTTAGAGGTTAGCTAGAGAGTCTCAAAAAAGGACCAAGAGGCTGGGGTTCCCACTTCAGGGTGAACTGGACAAATCCCTTGGTGGGTCTGGGGGTCCTGAACAAAGTCAGAGCTTTAGGTCTTCTCCGGGTAATTTTAACCCCTCCCTTCCACCCCACCCCAAACTGGCCAAGAATCAGGGTCATGGAGGTTGAGGAGAGAAGGGTACCTGACTCAGAACAACTGAACGGAGTGGCAGCTAATGGGAGGTTACAGCTTCCAGCAGCGTCAGCAATTTATTGATAAGTTGAAGACGTTTCTGAAGAAGATCTTGCAGTCAACCCTTGGTGAGACATGCCTTGGCAGGAAAGAGGAACAGTATACTTCACAACGGTTTGCCATTAAACAGCAGTGTGCCCTCTGCATTTCAGTATGGACATCTCCACCATCTGCTCTGTCACAGTTCCTTTTGGATGAAAGGCTCTGGAAAGAAATCTTCAAGTATCCATAAAAATATCGTAAAAGACGAGTAGGGGGCATTCAAGGAGAAGATGGTCACTTGAAAAGAATCTATTCACATCTCTTATAGTCCTGTGCTCACCCTCCCTCCTTTACCCTTCCCTAAATCCCTCCAAGAAAAAAATCCCTTTCACAGAGGACTACAGTCTCCACGTAGACAGACCAAAAGCTGCGAAAGGGCTTAAGTGTCTGAGGATGAGGCAAGGCATCTGAATATCCAAAGATAAGGTTTTTTTGTTTGTTTGTTTGTTTTGGGTTTTTTTTTTTTTTGCGGTACGCGGGCCTCTCACCGCTGCGGCCTCTCCCGTTGCGGAGCACAGGCTCCGGACGCGCAGGCTCAGCGGCCATGGCTCACGGGCCCAGCCGCTCCATGGCATGTGGGATCTTCCCGGACCGGGGCACGAACCCGTGTCCCCTGCATCGGCAGGCGGGCTCCCAACCACTGCGCCACCAGGGAAGCCCAAAGATAAGTTTTTTAAAAGCCTTCAGCTGCATGATGAAGGGGAGGTTATTTGTTTTTTTGCTGTGCTTCATGGCTTCCGTTCCCAAACAGGAATCGAACCCAGGCCCCCTGCAGTGGAAGCGTGGAGTCCCAACCACTGGACTGCCAGGGAAGTCCCCTAGGGGGTATATTTTTGAATTAGGGTCCTTTTTTACTTACTTCATGACTGGTTTGGGGGCTATATGCTGATTTATCCCCAGCTCTGGCAGGAAGCACTGGAAATAAAGTAATCAGTGACCCGATATGCTTGACGATCTAGCTCTTTGCTCTTGTTGCATGAAAAATGATTTATCAGTGGAAGGCTCACTGGTGAAACAACGGTGTGTGATCAGGAAGACAGAGTCATGCACTCATTCAACATGTGGTTATTAGGATGGCCCCTGTGTCTGGGTAAGGTGAGAGATACTTCAGTGAACAGGCAAGTTCCCTGCCCTGTTGGAGCTTACGTTCTGAGGAGGCCAGCAGGAGACAAATGAAAACTACATACGTGAGATAATTTCAGGAAGTCAGGTTATAAAGAAAACAAAAGGAGGGCAAGACTCTAGAAAATGGAGCCATGTTATTTTGCAGAGGGTGTTTAGCGAAAGCTGCCCTGGGGCAGCAGCATCTCTGAAGAGACATAGAGGAAAGGAGCCCTCCATGTGAGGGTCTGCGGGAAGAGCATTCTGATCAGAAGAAACAGCAAGTGCAAAGGCCCTGAGGTTGACATGAGCTGGGTTTAGTCCAGGAATTAAAGGCAGGCTTAATCAGGGTTAGGGAGAGCAGTAGGGGCTGAGGAGAAATAGGTATGCAGGAGCCAGATCACAGAAAGAGTCTGGGTTTTGTTCCGAGTGTGATGGGAAAACACTGAAAAGGGGATCAATGTGCTCCAGTTTATACTTTTTAAAAGCTAACTCTGGGGCTTCCCTTGTGGCGCAGTGGTTAAGAATCCGCCTGCCGATGCAGGGGACACGGGTTCGAGCCCTGGTCCAGGAAAATCCCACATGCCACAGAGCAACTAAGCCCGTGCGCCACAACTACTGAGCCTGCACTCTAGAGCCCATGAGTCACAACTACTGAGCCCATGAGCCACAACTACTGAGCCCACGCGCCACAACTACTGAAGCCCATTCACCTAGAGCCCGTGTTCCGCAACTAGAGAAGCCACTGCAATGAGAAGCCTGCGCACCCCAACGAAGAGTAGCCCCCGCTCGCCGCAACTAGAGAAAGCCCGCG
Source organism: Tursiops truncatus (assembly GCF_011762595.2). Lineage (NCBI taxonomy): Eukaryota > Metazoa > Chordata > Mammalia > Artiodactyla > Delphinidae > Tursiops > Tursiops truncatus. The sequence goes on along the minus strand of NC_047037.1, from coordinate 138,104,200 downwards.
CACAGCAACAAAGACCCGACACAGCCAAAAATAAAAATAAATAAATTTATTTTTAAAAATAAAAATAAATAAAAGCTAACTCTGGCTGCTGGAACAAATTGCCACAACATTGGTGGCTTAAAACCACACAAGTTTATCACCTTGAAGTTCTGGAGGTCAGAAATCTGAGATGCGTCTCATTGGGCTTAAAACCAAGGTGTCAGCAGGACGGCGTTCATTCTGGAGATTCTAGGCGACATTCTGGTACCTTGTCTTTTCCAGCTTCTGGAGGCCGCCTGTATTCTTTGGCTTGTGTGCCACCCCTCAGCGATTGCATCACGTTGTCCACTGTTTCTGCCGTCACATCTTTCTCTGCCTCTGACCCTCCTGCCTCACTTCTCTTTACAAGGACGTTGGGCCCACCCAGATTATCCGGAAGAATCTCCCTGTGTCAAATTTGTAACTTCATCCCATCTGCAAAATCCGTTTGCCATGTAAAGTAACAAAGTCACAGGTTCCAGGATTTGGACATGGACACCTTTGGGGGCCATCGTCCTGCCTACTACACAGGACAAGGGTGGAAGTGAGACAGCAAAGGAGGCTGAGAGGGGAGACGGTTTGCACCTTGGAGGGCGTGTTTTGTTTGTTTGTTTTTGTTTTTGGCCACACCGCGTGGCATTTGGGATCTTCGTTCCCCAAACATTGGCAGGCGGCTTCTCAACCACTGCACCACCAGGGAAGCCCGAGAAAGGACGCTTGTTCGCAGCTTCAGTGCCTGCCAGGTCCTGCATCTCTTGGCAAAGAGGGTAAAGAGAATGAAATTTTGTTTCCAGGAAGTTGTAGAGCAGTAGACAGTAAAATTCTACTCTCAGACAACGGAATTGAAAATTGTCTTCACTTCACATGTAAAGACCCTGCCCCTGAAAGTGTTCATGGGTGCCTAGTAAATTGTTCAAGTCTTCCTTTATCAGGAGATTGACATACGCAGATATTTTAATTTTATTTTGAAAAAGACAAAATGCAGGGTCTTCGCCTCACACCAAACTTGCCCACGTGAACTCATTCTTGTTTCTAGGCCTGTCCTCAGGCTTTTTTTCCACCAGGAAAGCCCTTGATTTGCTCTGCCTGAATTCTACTCTTCTTTAAAATCACACCTCCTAGGAAGCCTCCTTAGATTTTTCTAATCCGCATCGAGGGCCATCTTCTTTGAACTCTTAGATTATAGTCACAAAGAGGAATATAAAAGCACCCATTCATTGTTTACCCACTATGTTTTTAATATACTTTAAGTATATTACCTAATTTCATTCTCACAAAACCCTACAAAAGAAGAATCATGTCCACATAATATATGGGAAAACTGCAGCAGACACAGATTAAGCAACTAGCTAGAAAGTTGCATGGCTAGAACTTGAGTTTTATATGGCTCAATTTTAACCTTCCAATAAAAGTTTTGTTTCCCCAATTTGTGGTACAGTTTTTGTCCCAACATTTTATTATGATAGTTTCAGATATACAGAAAAGTTGACAATTTTATAGAGAACACCCATGTACCCACCACCTAGATTCTACAATTGATGTTTTCACTATACTTGCTTTATTCCATATCTTTCTGTTCCTCTACCCGTTCCTCCCTGCAACCAACAATTCATCTTGTTTTCTTCATTTATTTCAAGGTCAGTTGCAGACATCAGGACACTTCCCCCTAATACTTCAGCATGCATATAATTAATTAGAGTTCAATATTTGTTTATGGTTCTATTTTTTTCTTTTGAGGTGAAATTTGCATCTGCTGAAATGTTCGAATCTCAAGTGTACTGTTGATGAGACACACCTGTGTAACCCAACCCCCCCCCAGTCAAGATATAGAAAATCATCATCACCCCAGAAATCCCCTCACACCCCTTCCTGTTCCATCATTACTCCCACTCCAGTCTTACCTTATCCACCATAGATTAGCTGTGCCTATTCTAAAACTTCATGCAAATGGAATCACGTGATATGTACTCTTGTAACAGGTTTCTTTCACTCAGGAATGTTTTTGGGATTGAGATTCATCCATGTTATTGCATGTATCAGTTCATTCCTTTTTTTTTACTGAAGTATAGTTGACTTACAATGTTGTCTTCATTTCAGGTGTAAAGCAAGGGGATTCAGTTATACATATACATATATTCTTTTTCAGATTCTTTTATGTTAATGGCAGAAATGTTTGTATTGATAGTAATGGCGGAAATTGATAGGAGCCCAGTGTCTCTCAGTAGGGGATTGGCTAAATTAACTTCATCACATCCTGCTTCATAAGCCTAAGACCTCCTTTACATTCACCACACCTTTCATGTTTGGGGGCCCCCTTAGGAAAAGAAAGGAAACATGAAAATAAGAACTTGCACTCTTAGTGGAGGAGAAAGGGATGAACAGGCAAAGTACAGAGGACTTCTAGGGCAGTGAAACTTGTCTGTGTGATAGCTGTCATTAGATATTTGTCTAAACCTATAGATTGTACAACACCAAGGGTGAACCCTAATGTAAACTATGGCCTTTGGATGGTAATGATGTGTCAGTGCAGCACCATCAGTTGTAACAAAAGTACCATCTGGTAGGGATGCTGACTGATATCAGGGGACGCTATTCATGTGTGGGGACACGAGGTAGAGGGAACTCTCCATAACTTGCAGTCAGTTTTGCTGTGAACCTAAAACTGCTCACAAAGAAAAAAAAATCTATTAAAAGAGATTTTTTTTTTTGGCCGCACTTCACGGCTTGCAGGATCTTAGTTTCCTGACCAGAGATCGAACTTGTGACCCCTGCAGTGGAAGCACAGAGTTTTAGCCGCTGGGCCATCAGGGAATTCCCAAAAGAGATTTTTTTTTTAAACCCAAACTTGTATTCTCTTCTCAGCTAAATTCTACCCAGAACTGTGTGTACCTTTCTCATAAATAAATCAAGATATCTGAAAATTTGTACATACTCTGTGTGTAAAATTTGTGGGAGAAACCTCGGCTTAACAATAATGCCAGCTAAAAAAAAAAAAACAGGGCTTCCCTGGTGGCGCAGTGGTTGAGAGTCCGCCTGCTGATGCAGGGGACGCGGGTTCGTGCCCCGGTCCGGGAAGATCCCACATGCCGCCGAGAGGCTGGGCCCGTGAGCCATGGCCGCTGAGCCTGCGCGTCTGGAGCCTGTGCTCCGCAACGGGAGAGGCCACAACAGTGAGAGGCCCGTGTACTGCAAAAAAAGAAACAATAATGCGAGCTACCTGTTCAATTTTACTACTTTAATAAACAGTTGCCCTGTGAACACACTTAACGCCACTGCCTTGTACGCTGAAAATGGTTACAATGGTAAATTTTGTGTTATATGTATTTTAGCAAAATGAAAAACAGAAACTGTTGTCCTGCTAATGAATCCCCCCTGGAGTGATTGGGTCATCTCTGCTCCAGGAAAGGTTGTAAAACCCCAGGATTCTTCCCGGCTTCAACGAGACTCTTGGTTGCAGGCAAAGCCTTCCACCCACTATCCCAGAAATCTTCATAGCAGCATGCATTGTTCATAGCCGTAAAACACTAGAAACAGTCCAGACGTCCGTCCACAAGAGAATGGGTTAATACATGGTGTACATCCATCCAACAGCATATTAAACAGTTCTTAAAAATGAATGGACCGCAGTCACATGCAACAAGGCTGAAACAGAAACACTACCATATGGAGTGAAAGAAAATCTCAACCAAGCATACACAGGTTTTCACTTATTTGCTTCCATCCACTTGATCTCTGTCCTCTTTTTTTTTTGGCTGCTCTGCAAGGCCGCTCTGGTCTTGTCCTTCTTGGTTCCCACAACTTAGGCCCCAACTTGTACCTCCTTCAATACAATCTTTTCCTTTGAACCATGAGAGTGGATGTTTGTTTTGGGAGAGATCTCAGCTGATACAGCTACATATGATCTCATTTTTTCGAAGCTCAGAACCAAGGATGCTAAACAGTATGCTATGGAAGGAACCCTATATACCTAGTAAAACTATTTATAACTAAAAACCAAAGCAGTGTCTGATAAACATACAGTTCAGGCCAGTGGGTACCTCTGGGGGCCAAGCAGGGGATAAAATTGGGAGGTTAACTTCAACAATGTTGATCATGTTTTGTTTTGTCTTGGTTTTTGGCTGTGCCACTCAGCTTTGGGATCTTAGTTCCCTGACCAGGGATTGAACCTGGACCTTGGCAGTAAAAGTGAAACAGGAAGGAAGGGGGCAGGGCACAACCTTTGAAAGAATGACATAGCCTGAGGACATGACATAAAAGGATTAGAACCAAATGGGTCCAAGATGGTGGACAAATCGACTTCCACTAGACCTTGAGCCTCAGTATACATTCATTGTAACACATCAGCAAGCTAAGTGACACACCCACAGGCTCCATGACAGTTCTAAGGAGACCATAATGATCAAAAAGTGAGTGGTGGCCCAATTCCTGGAAATCCCTACCCCTTCCTAAAATAGCTGGAATACTCCCCCGACTCATTAGCCTATGAAATTACCCCCCACTATAAAAACTGACAACACCATACCCTGGTGCCTTTCTCACCTTCTGAGATGGCCCACACTCTGTCTATGGAGTGTGTTTCTCTCTAAATAAATCCACTTCTTACCTATCACTTTGTCTCTCATTGAATTCTTTCTGCGATGAGACATCAAGAACCTGAGCTTCATTAAGTCCTGAAACCAGGTGTGTGATCTCAGTCTGAAGACTGTGGGTTTGGGCCAGGTTCGAGTCCCAGACTCATGGGTTCAAGTCCCAATCTGAGATGCATAGTTTCAAAAGCACCAAGTCCTAACCACTGGACCACCAGGGAATTCCCATCATGGTCTAACTCTTTAATTGGATGGTGTGTTCAAGGGAGTTCATTTTAATACTAGCTTCATGACTTAATACATAAATTATTTTACATGAATCAACTTTGAAAGCTAAAATATGGGGGAGGGACAGATCTGCTAAAACATAAGAAAAGAAAAAATCTCATAGGAGGCTGAAGTAAATGTTATAACCTAACATTATGAAATAATCTAGTTGGTACAACCCAGAGGCAGAAAAAAACCCTTGGACAAATCTCTAGGTTATTTACTGTTAAGTTTTAAGAGTTCTCTACATATTCTGCATAGCAATCCCTTATCAGATACATGATTTGCAAATGTTTTTCCCATCTTTCACTGGGATTTTGATTAAGAAAAATTTGGGCTAGTTGTCTTAGTCCATTTGGGCTGCTATGACAAAATGCTATAGACCGGATGGCTTACACAACAAACATTTATTTAGTAGAGTTCTGGAGGCTGGAAGTCCAGATCAAAGTGCTAGCAGATTTGGTGTCTGTTGAGAGTCCACTTCCTGGTTCTTAGACAGCTATCTTTTAGCTGTTTTGTCAGGTGGTAGAAGGGGCAAGAGAGCTCTCAGGGTCTCTTTTATAAGGGCACTAATCCCATTCATGAGGGTTCCACCCTCATGACCTAATCACCCCCAAAGCCCCACCTCCTAAGACCATCACACTTGGGGTAAAGTTTCAGTATAGGAATATTGGACAGGGGAGACTGAAATATTCAGTCTGCATGAGTAGACATCCCAGATCTTGTCAAGTGTTTAATACATCACCCTATGGAAGAGCAGGGCAGTTTAAAAAATGAAAAACACAGGGGAGCTACTAAAACAAATATTTTCAAAATATTGTTAGAGAGAGAGAAGCAGATTAATTTAATAATTAAATTGTACTTAATCTCAAGCAAATTAATCATTGCATGATTTTATTTATGTTAAAAAAAAAAACAGGGACTTCCTGGTGGCACAGTAGACAAGAATCTGCCTGCCAATGCAGGGGACATGGCTTTGATCCCTCCGGGAAGATCCCACATGCCTCAGGGCAACTAAGCCTGTGCTCCACAATTACTGAAGCCCATGTGCCCAGATCCCGTGCTCCGCAACTAGAGAAGCCACCACAAGGCGAAGCCCGTGCACCACAACGAAGAGTAGCCCCCGCTCACCGCAACTAGAGAAAGCCCACGCTCAGCAACGAAGACCCAACACAGCCAAAAATAAATAAAAAATTAAATCTTAAAAAAAAAATGTAATCAAACTTGGCATCACCTCACAGTATCCAGAGTGATATTGTGCCCCTCCTAATATGAAGCAGTGAAAAATAAATGGTATCACCTATGAGACAATCTTGTCCAAAATGTTTGGCCTGAATCTAATCATGAAGAATAATTGCACAAATTCAGAATGTGAAACAGTTCAGAAGACAAATGGCCTGGACTCTTGCAAAAAGTCAATTTCTAAACAAATGTGGGAGACAACAGATGAACAACAAGGACCTACTGTTTAGCACAGGGAGAACCTAGGGGTAAAACAGGAATAAAGACACAGACCTACTAGAGAATGGACTTGAGGATATGGGGAGGGGGAAGGGTAAGCTGTGACAAAACGAGAGAGAAGCATGGACATATATACACTACCAAACGTAAAATAGCTAGCTAGTGGGAAGCAGCCGCATAGCACAGGGAGATCAGCTCGCTGCTTTGTGACCGCCTGGAGGGGTGGGATAGGGAGAGTGGGAGGGAGGGAGACGCAAGAGGGAAGAGATGTGGGAACATATGTATATATATAACTGATTCATTTTGTTGTAAAGCAGAAACTAACACACCATTGTAAAGCAATTATACTCCAATAAAGATGTTAAAAAAATAAAAAATAAATAAAAAACTACAAAATAACAAAAAAAATCTTGTAATAACCTATGATGGAAAAGAATGGAAAAGGAATATGAATATATATAGAACTGAATCACTATGCTGTACACCTGAAACTTACCTTATATTGTAAATCAACTATACTTCAATTAAAAAAACAAAAACCAAAGGTAGGGGAGAATGTTGGGGAAGGAACAATTCTAAAGGTCAAGGACCTTTTGTTCCTTCTTAAGGGCTACAGATAATATTCTGAGCCATGTCCTGTGAGCTGTCTTATAGATAATGAAACCCCTGCCAGGTGGAAGGAGTTAACCACATGATGATGAGACTGTAGCTATGACATAAACTGCCACAGTTCCAAGAATTGGCCTCAAGGAAGTGGGAACAAACCGACCCTGGAACTGAAGACCAACTCTACTTAAAACAATCAAGATGATGCTGATCAGACCACCGATGACCCATTTCAAGGTGACTGTCAGGGACTTCCCTGGTGGCGCAGTGGTTAAGAATCCGCCTACCAATGCAGGGGACACGGGTTCGAGCCCTGCTCTGGGAAGATCCCACATGCCGCACAGCAACTAAGCCCATACACCACAGCTACTGAGCCTGCGCTCTAGAGCCCTCGAGTCACAACTATTGAAGCCCGCGTGCCACAATTATTGAAGTCCGCGCACCCAGAGCCCATGCTTCTCAACAAGAGAAGCCACCGCAATGAGAAGCCCACACACCACAACAAAGAGTAGCCTCCGCTCGCCGCAACTAGAGAAAGCCTGTGTGCAGCAACGAAGACCCAATGCAACTAAAAATAAATTTAAAAAAAAGAAAAAAAAAGATGACCGTCAGAGCTACCTGTGCTGTTTCTGCATGTAGCCCCTCCCTCAGCCTATAAAAGCTCTTGCCCACTGATAGTCAGTGGGGGAAGTCGATCTTCGGACAGGCATCCGCCCTCCCCCGTCCCCCGTTGCCGGCATCCAAGATAAAGCAAGCTTTCCTTTCCACCACCTTTGCCTCTTTATTGGCTTTTGAGTGGCGAGCAGCCAGTTATAGGTACATATTCAATTATTTGAGATGAAAAGCCATGATGTATATGACTTGTTTCACATGGGTCAGGTGAAATAAATATAAGGCAGCGTGGCAAAAAGTTAACAATTGATGGACTACCTAAAGGATATACAAGGTTTCTTTAGTACCGTTCTCTCAACTTTTCTATAGGCTTGGTGAATGTCAAGATAAAAATTTGATGGGGAAGAATGCAAAAGAACAGTAAAAGAAGAGCATCACTTGGTTAATAAAACACGTGCTTTGACGTTGTTAAACTTGGCATTGCATTTCTTTGGAATCTTGAAATAAATATTTTTAAAATGTGGATATTTTTGCTGAAGCGTCTAAATTTAGATTACAGGGTAGCCATGGAGAAATATTTGCCCTTTGAATCAGATGCTGAAAAGGTAGAGTTGATTTTGGCAGGGTGTGCCCTGCCTACTGGCTAGAAGAAAACGTTCTCCCTATGCTAAGCATATTTGAATTTTACAGTACAACTATTCACAAGATACATTTACTGTTTACCATAACAGGAGTTAGGACAGAAATCGTCCCTCTTATGGAAAGGAGGAGCTAGAGGAATCTAACAGATGGGGTAACGATAAAAACTATATGGAGAGGGTGAGATGCATGCTTGGTCTTGGGAACACAGAAAGGATCTAATTCTAAGTATTTTTTTCATATGTGGAGGAGCAGAAGGCACCATGGAAACTATGTAAGTGGAGTCAAAGGAAAGGGCTTGTGAAAATAAGACAAGGGGTTTTATTAAGGGGGAACGTTGCTTCAAAAATAACACGTAAAGTTTATTGTAGATGATTTTAAAGACATAGAAAAGCACCAGGAAGAAAACAGAGCCACCAACATGCCACCACAGAGGATAGCATTTAGGTTGCTTCTAGGCTGTTTTCTACACATTAGTAAAAATGATGATGATGATGATGAGCAAATGTCTATTCTGGGAATCTAAAAAAGAAAACAAAGGAACAAACATAATACAGAAACAGACTTACAGAGAACAAATGGGTGGTTGCCACAGGGGAGGGGTTGGGGGGGATGAGTGAAATAGGTGAGGGAGATTAAGAGGTACAAACTTCCATTTACAAAATATATGTACAACATAGGGAATATACTCAATAATATTGCAAAATCTTTGTATGGTGACAGATGGCAACTAGACTTATCATGGGACCATTTTGTAATGCATAAAATGATCACATTGTTGTACACCTGAAACTAATATAATATTGTAAGGCAATTATACTTCAATTAAAAATGTAAAAAAACAGGGACTTCCCTGGTGGTGTAGTGGTTAAGAATCCACCTGCCTTGGGCTTCCCTGGTGGCGCAGTGGTTGAGAGTCCGCTTGTCGATGCAGGGGACATGGGTTCGGGCCCTGGTCCGGGAAGATCCCACATGCCGCGGAGCAGCTAAGCCCGTGCGCTACAACTACTGAGCCTGCGCTCTAAAGCCTGTGAGCCATAACTACTGAGCCCACGTGCCATAACTACTGAAGCCCGCGCGCCTAGAGCCTGTGCTCCACAACAAGAGAAACCACTGCAATGAGAAGCCCGTGCACTGCAAGAAGAGTAGCCCCCACTGGCTGCAACTAGAGAAAGCCCGTGTGCAGCACTGACGACCCAACGCAGCCAAAAATAAATTAATTAATTTAGGGCTTCCCTGGTGGTGCAGTGGTTGAGAGTCCGCCTGCCGATGCAGGGGACACGGGTGAGTGCCCCGGCCTGGGAAGATCCCACATGCCGCGGAGCGGCTGGGCCCGTGAGCCATGGCTGCTGAGCCTGCGCGTCCGGAGCCTGTGCTCCGCAACGGGAGAGGCCACAAGAGTGAGAAGCCCGCGTACCGCAAAAACAAAAATAATAATAATTAATTAAAAAAATAATGTTTTCACATCATATTGCATTTGACCCCACAAAAATAGTCTTTCATTATTGAGGGGGAAAAAGAAGGGTTTTATTACACACTTTGCTACGTGCCAGGTACCCACATTTTCTAAGATAACACGACTCTGCGAAGTGAGAGCTATCCCTTTTGTCTTTCACTAACAGCACAGTCACCATGTTCATCTAACTTGCTCACGTGCCTAGTACGAGGTGGAATCCAGAGTCAACTTCACGTCCTCTGACCTTTTTGTCCTCCAGAAATAGATAAAAGATGTATGATGTTATCACTAATCTTAAATTTGCATGTAAGAATTCTTGTACCATTTCAAAGAGCTAATTATCTTTATGAGCGACCAGAAGTACATTTAGACCAAAAGTATATTCTTTGAGCATCTAAGGATCAATGAACTCATTCAACAAAAATTTGAGTGTCTTATATTCTAGGCATGGTGCCTAGAACATATATTATTTCTTTTAAGTCTCAAGAAGATCCCTGCGAAATTATTACAGTTTCCATCTTTCAGATGAAGTGAAGGGATTTTCCCCAAGGGTTGCCAGCTAGTAAGAACACAGCCACTGGTGGCTTTGTAATGAGCCGGCCGACCTGGTGAGCTGAACAGCATTTCCCAGAATTCTCCTCTCTGTGTGTTTTCATTGCGGGGGTGGGGGGGGGGCTACAAAAGACATTCTGCGTCCAATTGGGAAGGGAGGGGTGGAGCCAGAGCCCTGTGGTGGTTTACACTCAGCAGGACTATGCAAGGCACCCAGGTGCTGTTGAAATTCACCTGCGCAGGTTACTTGCTGGCCCAGCCTCTCCGGAGCTACTCTTTTCTCGCCCCAGATGCTCCAGATGTGACTTAACTCTTTGACAAAGAGTGCTTTACCTTCTCTCACAGGACACCACATCCTCAAATTTGGAGCCTGGCGGTGAGCTGACATCGGTTCCCCTCTGTCTCTGTGGATTTGTCTGTCCTCCTTCTACCCACTTTACGTACAGTTTTTTCTCTTTCCGACTGCCTGCCCTGTGGACCTCAGGCTCCAGCGTTAGAAAGCAAGAGGATAGCTTTACAGAGACCGTTTAACCAGCTTCCACAATTGCAGAAGGTCAGATCCTTGTTACGTACCCAGTGGTTTGCTTTCTGTGATCGAACCCCGATTATTGATAGAAGCCCAAACTTAAAAACCAAACAAACAAAGAAAAAACCAAATAAACAGAAAACAACTGTTTTCTGTGGCCAGATGGAAATAACTTGATCATTCATCTTTAAATACCTTGGAGTCACAGCTGAACCTACTTTTGAGAATTATCTAATTAAGCTGAGAGGGAAGAGAGGTATTTTTTCCAGAGTCTGGAATTTTTGAGTGATGAATTAAATAGTTTCATGTAACTTGGCAAATTATTAATTACGTTACTGGAGTTGATTATTAGGATCTTAAAAGTTGCTTCTGGCACCTATAGCTGCTGTAATAAATGATCACAAACAGTAGCTTAACACAGATTTATTATTTTATATAGTTGTGGAGGTCAGAAGTCAAAAATGAGTTTCAGGGACTTCCCTAGTGGCACAGTGGTTAAGAATCCTCCTGCCAATGCAGGGGACACGAGCCCTGGCCCGGGAAGATCCCACATGCCGCGGAGCAATGAAGCCCGTGCACCACAACTACTGAGCCTGCTCTCTAGAGCCCACGAGCCACAACTACTGAGCCTGCGTGCTGCAACTACTGAAGCCCGTGTGCCTGGAGCCTGTGCTCCGCACCGAGAAGCCACCGCAGTGAGAAGCCCCTGGGCGCCACAACTAGAGAAAGCCCGTGCACAGCAAAGAAGACCCAACGCAGCCAAACATAAATAAATAAAATTTATAAGAAAAAAAATGAGTTTCACTGGGTCAAAGCCCAGGTGCTGGGGGTAGCTGTGCTCCGTCTGGCCGCTCTGGGCGAGGGTGAGTTTCTGGGCCTTTTCCAGCCTCTAGCCGCCCACATTACTCGGCCTGCGGCTCCTGCCTCCAACTTCAAAGCACGTCTCTAACCTCTGCTTTCCTCCTCTTGGACTCTGACTCTTGCTTTCTTTGGATAAGGACCCTTGTGATTGCATCGGCCAACCTGGGTAATTGAGGATAGGCTCCCGATCTGGATCCTGGTCCTTAACTAGATCACATCTGCAAAATCCCCTTTGCTGTGTAACATAATATATTCACAAATTCTCAGGGTTAGGATGTGGGTATTTGGGGGGAGCCTTAAATCTGACTACCACAGGCACCATGGAAGTTTTTCCTTGTTTCTTTTCTTCTAATGTAAACTTTTAATCAACATGTAACATCTATTTAGAGAAGTGGATAAGTCATAAGCATACGGATGAATGAATTTTTCGCCAAGTGAATAATACATCCCAGATTAAGAAACAGAGCATACTCCAAAATCCAGAAGTGTCCTTCCCGTCACTCTCCCCACCCCCAAAGGCAACCACTGTCCTAACTTCTAATGCCACAGGCTCATTTTGCCTGGTTCTGAACTGCACATCAGTGGAATTATATAGTATGCACTCTTTTGTGTCAGATTTTTTTTTGATGAGGACCATTTTTAAAGTCTTTATTGAATTTGTTACAATATTGCTTCTGTTTTTATGTTTTGGTTTTTTGGCCACAAGGCATGTGGGATCTTAGCTCCCCGACCAGGTATCGAGCCCATACGCCCTGCGCTGGAAGGCAAAGTCCCAACCACTGGACCGCCAGGGAATTCGCTTGTGTCCGTCTGATTTCTTTTGCTCAATCCTTATGAGTCATTTATGTTGAACATCCATTTTCACTTCTGTATAGTTTACCAGTATTATGAATAAATTTCAGTTTCTTTATCCATTCTACAGTTGTTGGGCATTTGGATGTTTTCCGGTTGGGAACTATGATAAGTAGTTCTGCCACGAACATACTTGCACGTGTCTTCTGATGAACACAAACATGCATCTCTGCTGTGTGTAATCTGAGAAATGGGACTGCCGGGTCACGGGGTTTGCATACACTCAGCTTCCCCAGGTACTTCAGAAACACAGTTCTGCTCCATCCGCATCCCTCCCATTCCTGAGGCTGCCCCTTACCCCTGTCCCTGACCTCCTTGTTATTCTGCAACCTCTGATCCCGCCTCCCAACACCCTATGCCCCAGGAACTGGCGACGGGGTAAAGTTCAGCTCTGGAATGAAGCTGAGGGATCAGATGAATGTAGGTACTTCATGCATGCCTTGGTTGATTCTTAAAATGATGCAAGTGTTAACTGTCTATTTATTTTAGGCTGTGACATAATGTCCCTTGGGTCAAATGAAGGTGCATGCCAATGGTGTGTTAAAATACATGCATTCAGAAGACGACTGGGGTGTTTTGTACTTGGTGGCAGGGCATTAAAGCTTCAAGTGTCAGGTGGGAAAGAGCATCAGAAAGGTTTTTAAAAAACAAACAAAAAAACAACCAGGAGAATGGCAAAAAATAAATAGCTTCTTCCACCTGATGGAATCTTTGCTGGTTCTAGGCTCTTGCGGGGAACTTAGGAAGCTCTGAAAGCTGTGCTTGGCTGGTAGCAAGCAGGTAGCTTGTGTGTCTCCTGCTTTATGTAGCTGGCAAAGTTTAGTTCTGTGTTCTTTGCCACTGGGGGAACTTTATACCTATAGGTCAATCCATCCCCATCTTAATGAGACAACCATGCAGTTAGAATCCTTGAAAGGCTGTAAGATTGTAGAGAATTCAGAGTATTGGGCTGGTCATTATCCTTTTTTTTATAAAGAGAAAAAGAGAAAGCTGAAGAACTTATATTCTAGTAATTCCAGTTACTAATTAGAAAGTGTTAGCCATGTCGGACCAAGATCTGTATCAAGGTAAACGTTTAATTTATAGTGTACCTTGTCATCATAAAATTGAGTTTTTGAATATTTTACTGCAAAGAGCAAGATGTTCTTTTGTCATATTCTGCTCTCTGCAAAGTCTTTATAATTAAATTCTGTGGGATGTGTAACCTTTGTGAGGTTAGATTTTGGCAAAGCTTGTCTAATCGGTTTGTTGTAGGAAATTCTATCTTTTAGTTGTTATTGTTATGGAAAATAAATCTACTCACAAAATTGTAATGAACATACCCACTTTGGGATAATTCTCACACTACCTATGACTGCATTAATTTTGTTTCTGTGTGAGTAGTACGAATCCATGGGCTGGTCAGTATTCTAGCCTCTGCTCTCTTAAAGGCCTGGAGAAAGAAACCAACCCCTGTCTAACCCCACACAAAGCCCAGTTCTTCTGGAGGTTAGGCTGGGTCCTATGGGGAGTAGGTTGATAAAGTCTTTCCCTCTCACGTAGCTAGAAAGATTCTGGGTTCTTAATTCAAACATTATCTTAACCTCATCATTGCCATCATTCATATCTTAAACCTTTGGTGGCTTTAATTTTTTTTTTAATTAACATTATTTTGTGTTAGACTGTGGGTTTCTTGACCTGCTCTAGGCCAGACTTGCCCGTAAGTGAAAATGAGGGACCAGGAAGCTTTCTCCAGGTTGTAAACAGGGAAGTTATTACTGCAATTAGGTGTCAAAGATCATCACAGAAAACGGGAAGTCTTCCCTTAGGCACCCAGCTTACACTCCACCTGCACTACCCAGGAGGGCGGTATTCCCCAGCGAGGTGACCCGGGGTCCCTGGAGCGCTCCTTCAACCCCAGCCTCCACCCTTCGTCCTTTCCTCTTTACAGACTTCCTCCTGCCCAGGGCTTCCGCTCCCTCCCCGCAGCTCCAGAGGCTCATCTGTCGGGCGGGCCCGAAGCCAGTTTCCTTGGTCTCCTCATCTTTGCCTGAGGAAGCCCTGAGGAAACCCCAGAAGGCGGTGCCAGCTTGAGGGGAGAGGCTGGAGAATGGGGGAGGGGGGAGGGGGTGCTTTCTGTCTTGGGAAACAGGAGGGAAGGAGGCAGGGCACAACCTTTGAAAGAATGACACAGCCCGAGGACATGACGTAAACTCATTAGAAACAAATGGGTCCAAGATGGCAGACAAGTCATGTCCACTAGACCTTGAGCCTCAGTATACGCTCACATAAGCAAGCTAAATGACGCACCCACAGGCCCCATGACAGTTCCAAGACCGACCGTAAGGATCAAAAAGTGGGCAGGGGCTTCCCTGGTGGCGCAGTGGTTGGCAGTCCGCCTGCCAATGCAGGAGACACGGGTTCGTGTCCCGGTCCGGGAAGATCCCACATGCCGCGGAGCGGCTGGGCCCGTGAGCCATGGCCGCTGAGCCTGCGCGTCCGGAGCCTGTGCTCCGCAACGGGAGAGGCCACAACAGTGAGAGGCCCGCGTACCGCACAAAAAAAAAAGAAAAAAAAAAGTGGGCAGTGGCCCAATTCCTGGAAACCCCGCCCCTTCCTAAAATAGCTGGAATACTCCTCCCCCTCATTAGCCTATGAAATCACCCACCCCTATAAAAACTGACAACCCCCATACCCTGGTGCCTTTCTCACCTTCTGAGATGGCCCACGCTCTGTGGAGTGTGTTTCTCTCTAAATAAATCCATTTCTAACCGATCACTTTGTCTCTCGCTGAGTACTTTCTGCGATGAGCCATCAAGAACCTGAGCTTCATTAAGTCCTGAAACCAGGTATGTGACCTCAGTTGGAAGACTGTGGGTTTTGGCCGGGTTCAAGTCCAAATCTGGCTTTAGGCTGGGTTGAGTCCCGGCACGTGGGTCCAAGTCCCAATCTGAGGTGCACGGTTTCAGCTGGGGCTCAGGCCGGAGGCTGCTGGCGGTGAGCCAGCTGGTCCCGGGGGCACGGGGCGCCGTGTGGCCAGGGAAGCAGAGGCCACGCCATGCCCACGGGAAAGGCATGACAGAATGTTCCATCCCTGGAGTGCTCAGTCCTCTCCCCAAAGCAGCCTCCAATCCTGTTCCTGAAAATTCTCTTTCCACTCACCTTCATCTCTTGAAACTTTGTTTTCCTCCTGCCTTTGAGGGAAGCCAGGAGGCCCTTCCCTCACGGGGTCACTGTGGGCTGGGGCCTGGAGAGGGACAAGGCATTCCCGGCCTTCCAAGCTCTACTCGTGCTGGCCTTGTCTTCATGGCAACAGCCTGGGCTGGGGGCCCGGTCTCCAGGTATGTTATGAGCCAAGAGGACTTTGTGGGCTGTCCCCAGGTCTAACCACCACACCATCCAAAAGGTTTATGAGTGAATGTTGAGAGCATAACTATCTCATATTGAGGAACTGTCTGGTCAAAAGGAATTTTTCATTAAACATCCGACAACTATTTATTGTGTACTTACCATATGTTAGGCTTGGTTGTAGCTCTAGAGGGATTTCAGAGAGCAAGACACACAAATCTCTGCCTACTCTCATAGAGTGGGAGGAGACAGGCAATAAACAAAAGAGATGAGCAAATTTCACAGTAGGTTAGAAGGTCGAAAGTACTAAGGAAAAAAAGAAAGCAGGAAGGAGAAAAGGGAAATGGGGGTGCAGAGTGAGGGTAAGTTTTACTTTTATTTAGGGTAGTCAGGGA
Organism: Tursiops truncatus; assembly: GCF_011762595.2. NCBI lineage: Eukaryota > Metazoa > Chordata > Mammalia > Artiodactyla > Delphinidae > Tursiops > Tursiops truncatus. Next base: position 138,088,042 of record NC_047037.1, on the reverse strand, counting down.
AGGTCTCTCTGGAAAGGTAACATTTGAGCCAAGACTTAAAGGAAGAGAGGGACTGGGCCATGCAGTTTTCTAGGGGAAGAGGGTTCTGGCAGAAGGAACAGCAAGTACCAAGGCCCTGAGGCAGCAGCGTGCCTGGCACAACAAGGTGGCCGGTGTAGGCAGAGCAGAGTCAAAGGAGGGGAGAACAGTGGGACAAGAGGTCAGAGAAGTACCAGGAAGGCCAGCTCCTTGGGGCCTCTGGGACTTGGGCTTCTCCTCTGAGTCAGATGGGAACCATCGGAATGTTTTGAGAGGAGGGCAGACCTGACTGGTTTTAAGGATCCTTCAGCTGCCTGTTGAGAATGGGCGGTAACAGGATGCAGACAGAAGGAGGAAGACATTTAGCAGGTTGCTGTGCTCATCTGGGTGAGAAGTGGTTAGATTCAAGATCTCCTCTGAAGGTGGGCTCATCAGGGCTTACTGACGGATTGCACGTGTGATAGAAAAGACAGATGATTCTAAGATTTTTGAAAAGAGATTAACCAGGACCCAAATGATGTAAGAAAGGTTCTGTGAAGGAAGGAGTTTGGGGATCTAGAAGGATTCTTTCAGGCTAGAGGACAGATATATACAGACAAGGAAGAAATATGGGAGCAGAGGGGAGACCTGGAGAGCAGGTGTTCTGGACAGCCACAGGGGTTACAGTGGAGGGTAGGAATCATTACGGAGAGAATTAGTACCTATCAGAGTTCTGGAAGAAAACAATGCATAATCTGCTGGGATAGTTGAGGAGCATTAATGATGCTATTTACGAGGGTGTGGGCGGTTAAAATAAATCAGCAAAGGATGGCACAGCGCCCTGGGCTGCCTCCAATGGCCATCTGACTCAGAAGACAAAGCCCAAGTCCTGGGGGGCCAGGGAAGGTAGGGGTATCAAAACCCCGAGATTGTTGCTGTGTGGAAAGAGGGCTGTCCCTCGTGAACTGTGGCCTCCAGGAGAGGAACAGTAGCCGCCACTAACCTACAGCTTGGCAGGAAGGGAGCTGGGAAAATAGAAACCCACCCCTGCCATCTCCCGCTGGGGCCTCCTACTGGATGAAGCCAGAGGGCAAGAGAGCCCTTAACTGTTAGTGCAGTCAGCTGGGAGTGCAGCAGGGGCAGTGCGGGGGAGGGTAGAGCCTGGATAGCCCCCCTTGAAAGCCCACCCAGCTTTCAAAACAAGCCAGGAGTTCAGCTTTAGGTGATAGGGACCAAGAACGGCTTGATTAGAGAATATGCCAAGTTGTGCTTCGGAAAATGTAAAAGTTGTGATAGGATTCATTGGGCGGGGAGTCAAGGAGGAGGCTCTTTGGTGACCGAGGGAATGGAGAGAAAGATACTCATTTTTATGTGATAGCATCATGCTAAGAGAGAGGCAGTGTTCAAAGAGTTTTACAGGCATCCTCTCTGGCAGAACTCCCAAACAACGCCAGCCATTGCATGAGCGTGAAAGAATACACGTCAGTGGTTTAGCACAGTGCCCAGGATATAGAAACATTCAACATGTGTTATCTGTTAGCTGTCATCCCCATTTTAAAGATGATTAAAAAACCAAAAACAAACGTTGTGCCACAGAAAAGTTGCTCAACTAGTAAGTGGTGTTCAAACACAGGGGCATTCTGATTCTGGCTCCCACATTCCCAAGGTCATGTCCAACCTGTGTTTTCTGCAACGCCCTGAGAAACACTTCAAAGGAAGAACTGGTAAGTCTTGGAGACGGACACGGGCCAATGCCTGCAATGTGGGAACACTAGGGACCGAAGCCAACAACAAGGGAGAGGCAGAACTGGAGAGGCAAGAGATAAATGTGGAAACAATTTGCTGAGGGAGGCAGGGACAAGTTGCATTAAGGGGACAGCTGGCTGGGTTAGACTTAGAGGGAAGAAGAGGCCCTGAGAGAAAGGTGACACTGCCAGAAGGGGGAGGAAGGACCTTGGGAATTAGATGCAAGGTCTGCGAGTGACTAGGGGCTGATCCCAAAGTCAGACACCTTCATTCATATTTCCTCTTAAAATCCTCTGGAAGCCACGGAGCCACTAAGCCCATGCGCCACAACTACTGAGCCTGCGCTCTAGAGCCCGCGAGCCACAACTACAGAAGCCCGCGCGCCTAAGAGCCTGTGCTCCACGAGAGAAGCCGCTGCAATGACAAGCCTGTGCACCGCAATGAAGAGTAGCCCCCGCTCGCCGCATCTAGAGAAAGCCTGCGCACAGCAAAAAACACCCAAAACAGCCAAAAAAAAAAAAAAAAAAAGTCCTCTGGAAGTCTCTCAAGATGTTAACTCTTTTATTTCTAGGGATTTATCTTACGGAAGCCCGGGAGCCAGTGTTTACCACATGGTGCCCGCCTTAGAGAAATTCATTTTTTGTTGAATGAATGAAATGATGCAGGGCTTTGGGTGCACTTGAATTCACTTCCATGTACTGATTCAGTTTTGTGGGATCGTTGTTCTGTAGGTCCAACGTCATCTACTCTTTTACATCCCTCAGAACTATGCTGATACTGTGCCTGCATCGTTGATGTCTGCTAGCTGAATCTAAATTCAGTTAATAATGGACATTTGCATTAACATATTGATATTAGAATCTGAATGATGTATATAATTTTCTTTGCATAATCTCCACTGCTCACAGACCGACCTCATTTTTCACTTTTAAAATTGACCCTAATCTACTCTTTAATCCTCATTTTGGACCACTCTCCTATGTGAACTGTTGGAAACAGTCTGGTTTGCTCACCATTTTCCAGATGTGTTTTTCACACTTAATACCTTTGTGACTCCTAAATGGTGACTTGGAAGGCCCCACTGAATTTTTTTTTTATGATGATTCATCCTTAGGCAAATTCTTAAACTTTCTAAGCCTCAGTTTCCTCATTCTTAAAATGAGAATAATAGAGTCTAGCTCAGACTTGCCTGTGGTGAGATAATGCACGTATTATGCATTTTCAAATTTCAGCTCTCTCATGTACTAGCTGTGTGATCTTGTCTAGGCCCCCTGGTCTTTGGGCTCTGATTTCCTCCTTTATGAAATGTGGCGAGGGCAGAAAGCATTCTGCAGTGCTTGTGCTCAGTTTAAGGTAGTACTGTCCCACCGGGCTTGCAGCTACATGTCCTTGGGCGCTTCTCAGTCTCTCTGGGCCTCAGCTTTCTCAGTTGTGAAGTTAGCATATTAACAGCACCTGACCGTTGTGAAGATCAGTGATGTGTATCCAGGATGCTTGCCAAGGACTAAAACATCATAGTAGTTCCCTTTTAGTGGAGATGGGTGACAGCATTATAGCTGATGTCACCAGCCATTAAGATCTTCCAACCCTTGCTTACAAAGCACTTTTTCGATAATTTAGTTTTCCATGTAGCTTTCCTGTGGTGAAATTCAAAAGCTATTTCCATTTACCCAAAAGCAAACCTTAGTGTGTGCATTTGGGATGGCTTGGATTCAATTGCGTGAGGGACCCAAACATGATTCTCGCCTTATTTGGAGACCACTTCAAATAAGGCAGGTCCCAACTATGGAGTTGCTGATGGACAGTTTTCTCCCCTTTCCTCCTCTTCATTGTCTGTAAGTGGGAGTCAAATCTGGGTTTCTGTCACTTGACAGCTGAAGGGGGAAGATATTCTGCCTCTTGTCAGAAATCCTTGCGTCTATTCCAAACCTAGGAACAGTGCTTGTCATGGACGTCAGGGTAAGTTGTAAAGGAACTAGTAGCGCTTGTACAAGGGAAAACTCCTGTCATCTTTTCTGACCTCTTGTAATGGTTACCATGCTGCCCACACCAGAATTGCAGTTTTGGACAATGACCAGTGCTTGGGATATAAATTCTTGTAACATGTTTTGGAGCTTTTACTTTTATGATTTTGCTACAAAATGAAATATGCAACTCCTTCGTCTATCTCTGAAAGGTTAAATTCTCTTCTCTTCATGTCTCTGTTATTTGCTAACTTTGGTAATCTTGTAGCATCAGATCATACTGTCCCACAGGAATATATGCACTGTAACTTCAACTAATCAAGTTGTTCCAAGTAGTTATCCATCGTAACAATTTAACTAGCCTGGATGCCCTATCTCAGTTGGTGGCACAACCTTGACCTACTAAGCCCCAAACTTGAGATTTTTGTGACTTTTCCTCTCATTCCACTTCAACCTCATCTTACTGATTGAACTTCCTATTTCTGAGCTTCTTTTTAAAATTTATTTTACTTATATTTATTTTTGGCTGCATTGGGTCTTCGTTGCTGTGCGCGGGTTTTCTCTAGTTGTGGCAAGCAGGGGCTACTCTTTGTTGCAGTGTGCGGGCTTCTCATTGCGGTGGCTTCTTTTGTTGTGGAGCATGGGCTCTAGGCGCGCGGGCTTCAGTAGTTGTGGCATGTGGGCTCAGAAGTTGTGGCTCGCGGGTTCCAGAGTGCAGGCTCAGTAGTTGTGGCACAAGGGCTTTGTTGCTCCGTGGCATGTGGGATCTTCCCAGACCAGGGTTCGAACCCGTGTCCCCTGCCTTGGCAGGTGGATTCTTAACCACTGCACAACCAGGGAAGCCCTGAACTTCCTATTTCTGAACCCGTCTCTCTCTCCATCTTTACAATGATTGCCCTAATGCATCTCATCTCTTTCCTATTTTCGGGGTCGACTAAGTGATTTTCCTGCCTCTTGGTCTTAACCCTTTCAAATCTATCCTACAATGAAAAGAATCCTTTCTGGCTTAGAGCCCTTCAGTTGTTCCCAATTTTAACTCCCCCCCCCCAATTTAAACTTTGATTTAATGGGTCCCATTCATACTTCCAAAGTCACCCCAAGTAGTCATATTAAACTTGAATTCCTTAAACTTGGAATGTTATTCATGTCTTGGCCCTTTGTTGTTCATGTACCTGGAATCCCTTTCCACACACTGAAGACTCAAACTTCTACCATCTCCCCCTCCCACAGGTGGGTTAACCTTCCTTCTTGTCATTCTTTGCAACGATGTAAGCATCATTTCTCCTAAAAGACACTGAAATCTTGGATGGCAAAGCTGTAACTCATTCCTTCATCTCAATCCCCATCAGTGTTTGCTGAACCAACAGATACAAGAAAAGACTGCTGATGCACTCGTTCAAACACGTTTGGATCGCTCCCTTACAAACATATATAAAAACTTCTGCTATGTGGTGTCTAAATAATTAAAAGCTGGCACGTACAGGGTGCTTGCTGTACGCTAAGAACACATATTAACCCATTACACCCTCACAACCCTATGAAGTAGGCACAAATATTATCTACAGTTTACAAGTGAGGAAAATTGAGGCTCAGAGGTTGTGATTTGCTCAAAGTCACACACTGAACAGCCCGGCAAGGCCCAGGGTCAGTCCCACTCCAGGGTCTGCTCTAAACCACTACCTTTAACTTTTCTATGCTGTGGCTGTTATTCTACTGCGTAGGAATTGGGATTACAACGTCCTCTCCACGAGGACAGTATTTTGCTCGCTGTTGTACCTTAGGATTCCGAATAGGGCTCGTTGGCTATGCCGAGTGAATGAATCCGCAGCCTACCACGGCATTAAGGGAATTTTCTGGACCCTTGTGCACTGCTCCAGCCTCAAATCCTACTACTGTCTTCCAAGAGCATCCTAGTGACGCATGGTTCCCCCCCCCCCCCCGCCGCCGCCCCGCCCCGGGTGTCCCTCAAGGGACTGGGCTGCTGCGTGTCTATTGCCCGCTTCCTCCCACCCGCCTTCCTATCCGGCTAAGTCATCGCCGGCCTGGACTGCCTTCCCGGACTAGCGAAGTTGACATCCTCAGCGTTGTACTGCATTTTCTTTAACCCTTTCTACAAGACTGCTGGGCTCTCCTAGGACTGCGGCTCGGCCTCATGATTCTATCTTCTTCTACTGCATGCGGCAACGTGGACTCTTAGTAAACGTTTGCTGTGCTCTCCAAGCTACAGAGGCTCAGTGTCCGCGGCCCCCCGGTCCCCACCCCCATCCTGTGACTTCCCCACATCCCTCCTCCACTCTCGGGGGAAAGCTTCTCGGCCGGCCTTCTCTTTGCGGGCGACACGATTCTCAGTTGTAAGGGTTTCGCGTCCTCGAAGCAAGCGATCTTCCGTGGGGGGTAAACACACTGGCCCCAGATGACCGTCCGTGAGGTCCTTTCCGAGAACCCGAAGCTGGCGACCGCGCCGCACTCGCCGCGCGCCCTGGGACCCCCGCTTCCGCGTCGAGGGGGGTCCGCTCCGGCCTTCGAAGCGGAGACCTGTCCCTCTCCCGCCCCCGCCCCAGCACGACCCCCACCCGACCTCCGCCCCCGCCGCCCTCCCCTCAGCGCAGTCGGGCCGCCGCCTCACAATGGCCGGGCGCCTTCTCACCGCGCGCAGGGATCCCGGCCACGCGCGCTCCCCTCCCCCACGCGCCGCCTCCTCCGGGGCTCGGCCCCTGGCGCACATAGTCTCCGCCCTGCGCCCCCTGAAGCGGAGGAGAGGGAGGCGAGGCGCGCTCTTCCAGCCGCGGCCCGACCGCCGTTCGTCCGGTGGCGCCGGCGGCCCCCACGGAGGAACTACTTTCTCTCCCTCAGGGGCACTACTTCGCGGAGGCGTCGGCGCTGGCGGCGCGCACGGCATGGCGGCGGCAGCGGCGGCAGCGGCGGCGGCGGCGGCGCGCCTGAGGTAGAGAGACGCCGGCCCGGTCAGGCCTCGGCACGGCCTACACGCTTCGCTCACCCGCTCCCGCCCCGGCTCCGCGCCCGGCCATGGCGGAGTCCTCGCCCGCCCGACGCCCGGTGCCCCTCATCGAGTCGGGTAAGACGCGCCGCCCGCGGCGCCCCCGCCCCGGCCGCGGCCCCCTCCCCGCCGCCGCGCCTGCTCCTGACCCGACTCCCCGTCTCCCCGCAGAGCTGTACTTCCTTATCGCTCGGTACCTATCGGCCGGCCCGTGTCGGAGAGCCGCCCAGGTGAGTGCGGGCCCGCGGGCGGCGGCCGCGCTCCGGGGGTCGCGGCCCCGCCGCCCCCTGGGGTCGCGGGAGGAGGGCGCCTGGCAGACCCGGGGTGCGGCCCCCGCCCCTCTAACTGCGCGTCTCTTCGGCTGCAGGTGCTGGTGCAGGAGCTGGAGCAGTACCAGGTCTGTGCTGCGCGGCGGCGCCCGGCCCGCCGCGTCCCCTGCGTCCCCTGCCGGCCCTGCCCGGGGGCCGCTCGCCCGGCTCCCCCGTCCCCCGCCCCGCCGCCCCCCGCCCCCCGCCCGGTGGTCACTCGTGTGCGTCTCGGGTCTTTGCAGTTGCTGCCGAAGAGGTTGGATTGGGAGGGCAACGAGCACAACAGGAGCTACGAGGAATTGGTGAGAGTTTTGACATTTCCATCCCGGTGTTTCCGAGCGCCCGCCCCCCGCCCCCTTTTCTGGTCTCCTGCTGGAGGGGCGAAGTGACCGAGCGGCGCTCGGAGGGGGCGGGAGGGCGGCCCGGGCGTCACCGGGACGACGGGACTCCCCCCTGTAGGTAGTATTTTGCTTTGGGGTGGCCGGGCTTGTTTGGGTAGGAAACGGCTGCGGGGGGCGAGGTGGCGGGGTGGGTCCCCAGGTGCAGTGCTTCTGGTGAGAGCCGGGGGCGCGCCAGCCATTCAGCGAGCTGCTCTCATCCGTGTTTCTCCTGAACCCGACTTGTAACTCGACCTGTGATTGGTCTTCCTCCTTTTGCCCCGCCCATCTTCTCCAACCACTTGTTCCTAGGAATAGAAGCTTCGGTGTCTGAAAGGTGGAGAAATGTTCCTCTTTTTTCCCTCAGCAGAGTAATAAAAAATCTTGGCTGCTGTGAGACTGTGCCGCTCCTCCAATACTTGTGCCGCTGTAAACTGTGCTACACTTGTTGAATGCCTTAGGAAAGTTAATGTGATGAATTTTTACGTTGCTGCTTAGTGTATGTTACTTAATATAGGCTCTAAATACGCTGTTTCTTTCTGGAGCACCATTTAACATAGATTACAGTTCTCTTTCCATTGTATTTTGTCGTCTTTTTTAGTTGCTCTCACAGTATATATGATTTGGTTTGATTCATTCGTTTTGTCCTTAGTGAAATAAAACATTTTTCAGGAAAATATTTTTCCAATTTGTATATTAGGACAAAGGATTTCTTTAGTTGCCAGGTCATATTCAGCATCTTGTATGCACAAAACAACTGGGGGGGAAAAAAAAGAGTTCCTGAATGATTTTTTACCACAGTTCTAATACCTGCAAGCAGAAGTTGGTAGAATATGATCACCATTGTTGAATTATACAAAAGAACAGAAATAGGGGGATTTGTTATCTGTATGTGAACAGTTAAGTATTTTTTTAAAAACTTAATTGTAGTTGATTTACAATGTTGAGGTAATTTGTGCTATACAGCAAAGTGATTCAGTTATATATACATTCTTTTTCACCTTTCTTTCCATTATGGTTTGTCACAGGATATTGAATCTAGTTCCCTGTGCTCTACAGTAGTACCTTGTTGTGTATCCATCCTCTATATAATAGTTGGCATATAATAGTTGGCATCTGCTGACCCCAAGCTCCCAGTCCTTCCCTCCACCACTCCCCCTCCCCCGTGGCAACCACAAGTCTGTTCTCTGTGAGTCTGTTTCTGTTTTCGTAGATACTGAACACTTCAGTGTTAACAGTTAAAGTTGGTTGAATGTAACAAAAGATTCTATTTCAATTGTCAGTTTTAATATTTGCCTTCCTAGAGTTTTTTGAAGCAAACACTTAAAAGTGAATATTTTCAAGCAAGTGAGCTCTAAAGGTTCTGTATCATGGCAGTTTTTATGTTTTCTTGAGTTTGACATTTTGAGACTTAAGGAAATGTTTGAAGGAGTGCTCCGTTTTATTGTTTTACTCCTGTTGGTAGGTGAAAACAGTGTTGTCAGTGAAGCAGAAAAGCATTAATATTTTTTAAATTTATTTTTTATTGAAGTATAGTTGAATTACAATGTGTTAATTATTGCTGTACAGCAAAGTGACTCAGTTATACACATATATACATCCTTTTTCATATTTTGCATCATGGTTTATCATAGGATATTGACTGTAGTTCCTGTGCTGTACAGTAGGACCTTGTTGTTTATTCATTCTATATATACCAGTTTGCACTGCTAATTCCAAACTCCCAATCCAACCCTCTCCCACCTCCCTCCCCAGAAAAGCATCATTGACATGACAGTGCAGTCATGCTGCTGAAGAGAAAATTGCTTACATTTTGAAATAAGCGTAATGCTGTAACTACTGGAAAAGTTTCTTTAAAAATAGATTTGTATATTTTTTGGCTTTTGCTGGTAGAATTGCTTAAAACTTAAAATTCTGCTTTAAATTATTCAGAATCTCTCTTTGTGATATATCCCTATGATGTGGCTGCGACATATGTCTTCTCATTGTCTGGATGATTTGTCTGATGGGTATCCTCTTCCTCCTTTACCTTCCTGCCTCCTCCTCTCCCAGCACTAAATGGTAGAGGATGAGTTTCCTGTATAGAGAATTATTCTTTTGTCAAAGGTATAAGTAGCTTCTAGTTCTCCAACAAAGTCTCCTTTTTTTAAAAAAAAAAATTTTAAGAAGTGTTTAAATATACACAAATGAGAATAATGTAATGAATCTGCATATATCATAAACAAATTCATTAGCAATTTTTTTTTTTTTTTTTGTCTTTTGGCCTCACCCTGTGGCATGTGGAACTTCCCTGACCAGGAATTGAACCTGCGCCCCCTGCAGTGGAAGCACGGAGGCATCACCATTGGACCCCTGGGGAAGTCCCCCAATTTGCTATACTTATTTATTTTTTTATATTTGGCTTGAAATGGGCTTCAGACAAGTTCCATGCATTGGGCCGAAATTAAATCTCTTTTTATCTTGCATAGTATTTTTTTCCCCATGCTGTTGATTTACTGAAGAGACTGAGTTATTCTGTAGAATGTTTCACATATTGGTTTTGTCTGATTGTTTCTTATAATGTTGTTTGTTTCTTTACTTTGTTTAATTTATTCCTTTTTCTCAGTAGTTCGCATTCTTGGATCAGAACCACCTGGGAGCTTTATAAAATCTGGATGCCCAGGCTATGCCCCAGACCAGTTAAATAAGAATCTTTGTGGTGGGGCTGGACATTACTATTTTTTAAAGCCTTTCAGGTGATTCCCATATCACTGTTTATAAAGCTACAGTTTATCTTAGACTTGTGACCATGCTGTTATTCCAGCATGTACTTTGGAAGTAAGAATGTTTTTGATACTTCTCAGGAGAATTGAGACTAGTTATCTCTCAATACCTAACCCTGCATTAGCAGTTGGACCTGTGAATTTAATTGGAATTTTTATGATTTATAGGTGGTGAAGAAAGGGGAAGAGTGAAATAGAAGTATAGAACTGGGCATGGGAATTGGGAAGGACTAGGTTTGTAAAAGGAGGGGTGTATTTAAAAAGGGGAAAGTGATTTGATATACTTTGTGATTGAGTAACATGATAGATCAATTTTTGTAGGCAATCTCTTAACCAGAAAAAAAAAAATCAGAAGATTCTTATAGTGTAGCCTAACATTAGGGGATTTATCGTCATTAAGTTGTCATTTATTTATTTTTGGCTGCGTCCAGTCTTCGTTGCTGTGCGTGGGCTTTCTCTGGTTGTGGCGAGCGTTGCGGTGACTTCTCTTGGTGCACAGCACGGGCTCCAGGCGCATGGGCTTCAGTAGTTGCAACACGCAGGCTCAGTAGTTGTGGCTTACGGGCTCTAGAGCGCAGACTCAGTAGTGGTGGCGCACGGGCTTAGTTGCTCCACGGCATGTGGGATCTTCCCGGACCAGGGCTCGTGTCCCTTGCATTGGCAGGCAGATTTTTAACCACTGTGCCACCAGGGAAGTCCCTTGATATATATATTTTTTAAAATAATGTTTGAGTAGGCCTTTTGTGTGAGGGAAAGTCTTCAGAGTTATTTGTATTGAAATCAGTATCTGGTTTATTAGAATTGTAAGTGGTCATAGTTTTTAAACTTTTACGTTCATTTACAAATTTTAGAAGTCTAGTAACATATAGAAACAAGTATATTTGTTTTTACATTTTGATTAGCGTTTAATTTGTCACAAGAATTAAATCTTAAAATATTTAACACCAACTTAATATTGTTAATTAAATTTCCTTGGGGGTTTCCACACTATATATGCAAATAGATGATGATTTTAATCTATAGATGTCTCAAGATGGCAAACATAAGATCTAAGCATAATGTTTCTAAGAATTTAACTGTTGTAAGTATATTTTATTTATTTATTTATTTATATTTTTGCCCGCTCCATGCAACACGCAGGATCTTAGTTCCCCAACCAGGGATCGCACCTGTGACCCCTGCAATGGAAGTGCAGAGTCCTAACTACTGGACCACCAGGGAATTCCCAGTATATTTTTATTTTATTTTATTTATTATAAATTCATTTTAATTTATTTATTTTTGGTTGCCTTGGGTCTTTGTTGCTGCGTGCGGACTTTCTCTAGTTATGGCGAGCGGAGGCTACTATTCTTTGTGGTATGAGTGCTTCTTGTTGTGGTGGCTTCCCTTGTTGCGGAGCACGGGCTCTAGGCATGTGGGCTTCAGTAGTTGTGGCATCTGGGCTCACTAGTTGTGAGGTTAGTTGCTCCGCGGCATGTGGGATATTCCCGGACCAGGGTTCGAACCCGTGTCCCCTGCATTGGCAGGTGGATTCTTAACCATTGTGCCGCCCGGGAAGTCCTATTTTATTTATTTTTATTTTAAAAAAAATTTATTTATTTGGCAGCATCAGGTCTTAGTTGCAGCATACGGGATCTCTCATTGTGGCGCGCGGGCTCCAGATCTTGCGGGCCCAGTAGTTGTGGTGCGTGGGCTTAGTTGCCCAATCAGTGATCGAACCCGTGTCCCCTGCATTGGAAGGTGGATTCTTAAACACTGGACCACCAGGGAGTCCCGTAAATGTATTTTAAATTTATTGTAGCAAATTATTCTTTTTTACTCTTACAAACATTAAAAATAGTTCAGTTATTACAAAACTTATTACTATATCAGAATAACTATAACTTGCACAAGTGTATTCATACTTCTTTTCTTCATCTCTACTTATTTGTCAACCTTCCTCGGTTTATGCATTCACTGTCCAAACCAAGGGGAGAGTGGTATTACCATCTTGAGCTCCCTACTGGATTAAGGACTCAGGTTATGATTGAAGATTATGACTCAGGTCTTGAAATTTGGGTGCACTGCCACATAGACTCTACTGTAGTCTCAAATTGAGCCTTTTTTTTTAAAAAATAGCAAGGCTACTTATTTACCCATTTCAAACAAAACAACTCCTGGGACTTCCCTGGCGGTCCAGTGGTTAAGAATTCCCTCTTCCACTGCAGGGGGCATGGGGTTGATCCCTGGTTGGGGAACTAAAATCCCATATGCTGTACTGCACGGCCAAAAATAAATAAATAAAACTCTGTTTTCCCCACCTGTGTTGCAATTAGTCACATTACCATTTTATTTTCATTGTGGGATTCTAAAGACCCTTCATCCTGAGTGCAGCTTATTTCTTTCCTCTCTGCATTTTCTTTGTACTTGACTATAGAGATCTATCATTCTACAGGCATTTCATTGACAACACTTGGGAACACTTAATGATCATGGTAGTGTGATGATAAGTTACAGTCTAGCAATAGAGCAGTATTAAATCAGAAATTTGGGTTTTGGTGCCAGGTGGCTAGGCTGTAATCTTGACTTTTTAGCATTACTTACTAGATGTTCCAAGGCAGATTATTTAATCTCTACCTCAGTTCCTCGATCTGCAAGACAAGGGTAATAATAATTATATCAAAGTGTTGTGAACCTTATATGGAAATAAATGATTTTGCAGTGTTTATTAGTAACAATGTTGATAGGACAGTAAGTCATAATATTGTTAGACTTCCCCTTCACCTAATTTATATTTGTAGGGTCTTATGAAATAACAAAATACAGTCTTTATGAGCTCTAACACTTGTATGAATGATACCTGGTATTCACCCTTATGGATGACCACAGAGTAGGAAGGGGAACGGCAGTCTCGATACCTTAGTGCTGAATAACGGTAGTGGTGTCACTATCTGAGTCACTTAGCCTTGACTCTGCTACTTTATTATTTATTTACTTAATTTTTTGGCTGTGTCGGGTCTTAGTTGTGGCGCACAAACTCTCTCTAGTTGTGGCGCACAGGCTCAGCAGTTCTCACGGCCTTAGTTGCCCCGTGGCTTGTGGGATCTTTGTTCCCCAACCAAGGATGGAACCCGCATCCCCTGCATTGGAAGGCGGATTCTTAACCACTGGACCACCAGGGAAGTCCCTTGACTATGCTACTTTAAAAGAGAATAGTTATTAGTTACTTTGTTTTCATAGGCTCATCTAATCATAACAGTTACTTTCCTCTAAAGCAGGGGTCTCTAACCCCTGTGCTGCAGACTGGTACCTGTCTGAGGCCAGTTAGGAACTGGGCCGCACAGCAGGAGGTGAGTGGCAGGCAAGCGAGAGAAGCTTCATCTGCCGCTCCCCATTGCTCCCCCCCATCACTTACATTATGCTTGAACCATCCCCCCACCAACCCCCCCCTCCCCCGCCACGGTCTGTGGAAAAATTGTCTTCCACGAAACTGGTCCCTGGTGCAACAAAGGTTGGGGACCGCTGCTCTAAAGGACAAAGGTCATGTGACGTTTTTCCTTTCAAATTGTCTAAATCCTTACAGATTTTAAAAAATCTCCTTCCTATGTGGAGTTATCTGTCTCTCTTTTTTTTCCCTTAGTTCTTTACTTTGAAGCTATGTTATCAGGTGCATACAAATTCCAAACTTATCTTCCTGTTTAGTTGATCCCCCTCCTTCTTTCAAATGGACTTAATTTTTTAGAGCAGTTTTGGGTTCATAGCAGAATTGAGTGGAAGATACAGATTTCCCATATACTCCTGCTCCCATAGTCTCCCTCATTATCAACATCTCCCACCAGAGTGGTACATTTATTGCAGTTGATGACTATTTTGACATACCATGCTCATCCAAAGTCTATAGTTTATGTTAGTGTTCTCTTACATTTACATTCAGTGCTCTTGGTATTGTATAGTCTGGGTTTGGACAAATGTACAATGACATGTATCCACCAATAGAGTATCATAGAGTAATTTTACAGCCCTAAAAATCCTTTGTGCTCTGCCTAAATATCCCTCCCTTCCTCCCTTCCACTAATGTTTTTGCTGTGTCCATAGTTTCACCTTTTCCAGAATTTGACCCTTATTTTATTTTTATTATTTTAAAATTTATTTATTTTAAAATTTATTTATATTATTTTTATTTATTTTTGGATGCATTGGGTCTTTGTTGCTGCACACGGGTGTTCTCTAGTTGTGGTGAGTGGGGGCTACTCTTCGTTGCGGTGTGTGGGCTTCTCATTGCGGTGGCTTCTCTTGTGGAGCACAGGCTCTAGGCACGCGGGCTTCAGTAGTTATGGCTTGCGGGCTCTAGAGTGCAGGCTCAGTAGTTGTGATGCATGGGCTTAGTTGCTCCGCGGCACGTGGGATCTTCCTGGACCAGGGCTCGAATCCATGTCCCCTTCACTGGTAGGCGGATTCTTAACTGCTGCGCCACCAGGGAAGCCCTGACCCTTTTTTTAAAAATTAGGAAATACTCTCTCTTCATACTTCTTGCTTAAAGTCTAACATTGCCTCGTGTTATTGTAGCCAGCCCAGCTTTCTTTTGGTTAGTGATGGCATGGTATATATATTTTTTTTATCCTTTTACTTTTGGTATTCCTGGGGTCTCATTTTTAAAGTGTGTCTCCTGAAACAGCATGTAGTTTTATTCAGTCTTTTAGTTGGAGTGTTTAAACCATTTGTATTTAATATAATTACTTAAACATGATTGTGTTAGACCTACCAAGTATCTGTTTTATATATGTCCCATTTATTTTTCCTCTCTTACTTTCTTTTGGATTAAGCAGCTGTTATTCTGTTTATTTTTTTTATTGCTTTTCCATAATACATCTTTTTATTGTTTTAGTGGTTACCCTAGAGATTATAATATGCATTACCATTTACTTTAGGTACTTTAACCACTTCTCATATAAATGGAGTTAAAACTATTAGTTGTCACTCTCTTGTCCTTTGGGCTATTAGCATATTTTACTTTTACATATGTTATAAATTTTTCCAGATGTTATTGTAGTTGTTTTGTTTTATTTTATTTTTTTTGGCCACACTGCACAGCATGCAGGCTCTTAATTCCCCAACCAGGGATCATACCCGCATACCCTGCATTGGGAGTGCGGAGTCTTAACCACTGGACCACCAGGGAAGTCCCTGTAGTTGTTTTAAAGTCAATTTTCATTTGCTTATCCACTTGTATATCTTTCCTGGTATTTTTAATTCCTTCCTGTCTTTCCATGCCTCTTATATGTGATTATTTTTTGTTCAGTCTCCACAACTTATTTTGGTATTTCTTTTAATGAAAGTTTGTTGGCAGTGACTTCAGTTTTCCTTTTTCTTTCTTTCTTTTTTTTTGGTTTGAAAACTTCTTTGTTTTGACTTTATTTTTAAAAAAATATTTATTTTTTTGATTTATTTATTTTCTTAATTTTTGGCCGTGTCTGGTCCTAGTTGGCAGCACGTGAGATCTTTCATTGTGGCGTGCGGTCTCTTCGTTGCGGTGCTCAGGCTTCTTTGTAGTTGTGGCGTGCGGGTTTTCTCTCTCTAGTTGTGGCTCATGGGCTCCAGGGCACGTGGGCTCTGTAGTTTGCGGCATTTGGCCTCTCTCATTGAGGTGCGTGAGCTCAATAGTTGTGGCGCGTGGGCTTAGTTGCCTTGCAGCTTGTGGGATCTTAGTTCCCCGACCAGGGATTGAACCCGCCTCCCCTGCATTGGAAGGCAGGTTCTTTACCACTGGACCATCAGGGAAGTCCCTTGACTTTATTTTTAAGGTATTTTTTTTTATTTTTAAATAATTTTTACTCATTATTATTAAAAAAATATTTTTAAAAAATTCTTTTCATTTATTTTTGGCTGTGTTGGGTCTTTGTTGCTGCGCGCTGGCTTTCTCTAGTTGTGGCGAGTGGGGGCCACTCTCGGTTGTGGTGTGCAGGCTTCTCATTGTGGTGGCTTCTCATTGCAGAGCATGGGCTCTAGGTGCACGGGCTTCAGTAGTTGTGTGCAGGCTCAGTAGTTGTGGTGCACGGGCTTAGTTGCTCTGCGGCATGTGGGATCCTCCTGGACCAGGGCTTGAACCTGTGTCCCCTGCATTGGCAGGCAGATTCTTAACCACTGCGCCACCATAGAAGCCCAGATTTTTTTTTTTAATTAATTAATTTGTTTGCTTTTTTTGGCTGTGTTGGTTCTTCGTTGTTGCGTGCGGGCTTTCTCTACTTGCGGTGAGCAGGGGCTACTCTTCCTTGCAGTGTGTGGACTTCTCATTGTGGTGGCTTCTCTTGTTGCGGAGCACGGGCTCTAGGCACGCAGGCTTCAGTAGTCGTGGCACGTGGGCTCAGTCGTTGTGGTTCGTGGGCTCTAGAGCGCAGGCTCAGTAGTTGTGGTGCATGGGCTTAGTTGCTCCATGGCATGTGGGATCCTCCCGGGCCAGGGCTCGAACCGGTGTCTCCTGCATTGGCAGGCGGATTCTTAACCACTGTGCCACCAGGGAAGCCCCCCAGATTTTTTTTGTTTTTAAGCTGTGAAATTCTGGTTGGTTGGTTGGTTCTGGTGTTTTTTTCTTTCAGCACATTAATAGTGTAAAGCCAGCAGTCTTACTATTCCTTCTTTCAAGATAATGTTTTTTCCTCTGGCTGCTTTTTAAGATTTTCATTTTGTCTTTAATTTTCAGAAGTTTTACTATGATATACTGTAGTCGTTATCGATTACTACATAAAAAATTATCCTAAACTTAGTGACTTAAGACAACACAGATTAATTAACTAATTATTTTTACTTGGTTGCGCCACACAGCATGTGAGATCTTAGTTCCCCAACCAGGGATCGAACCCGTGCCCCCTGCACTGTAAGAGCAGAGTCTTAACCACTGGACTGCCAGGGAAGTCTCACAGATTTATTATTGTCTCTGTTTAAGTCAGGAGTCCAGGCACAGCTGAGCTGAATCCTCTGTCTCAGTCTCTCTCAAGGCTGCAATCAAAGTGTTGGCCAGAGCTGGGGTTTCAACTGAAAGCTTGACTGTGGAAGGATCTGCTTCCAAGTTCACATCGTTTTTGGCTGGCTTCAGTTCCTGGAATGGATTGTTAGACTGAGAGCCTCAGTTCCTAGTTGGCTCTTGGCTGCACTCAGCTCCTTGCCACATTGATCTCTCCAACATAACAGCATGCCTCATGGAAAGATGAAGGCAGAGAGGGCAGTAGTCTGCAGGCAAGACAGAAGTCACAGTCTTCTGTAACCTAATAATGGATGTGTTACTCAATGTTAGTGTGTTCTGTTGGTTAGAAGTAACTTACTCAAGGGGAGGGGATTTCACAGGTCTGAGTACCAGAAGGTGGGAATGTTGGGGTCCATGTCAGAAGCTGCCTACCACATGTGCCTAGGTAGATTTCTTGGCACTTACTTTGCTTGGGGTTCTCTGAGCTTCTTGAATCTGTAGTATATCAAGTAGTTCACTGTATAATTAAAGTCTCCTATGGAAAGCATAGAAGAATAGGGCAGAATAAGTATTTTGAAGAGACAATGGCTGAGCATTTTCCAGCATCTGGGCCATCTCTGGGTCTGCTGCTTTTCGCCACTCCCTCTCTTGACCCTGGGTGTCATATTTTGCTTTGTTGTATGTCTCATCATCATTTTTTCTTTTGCGGTACGCGGGCCTCTCACTGTTGTGGCTCTTCCGTTGCGGAGCACAGGCTCCGGATGCGCAGGCTCAGCGGCCATGGCTCACAGGCCCAGCCGCTCCGCAGCATGTGGGATCTTCCCGGACCGGGGCACGAACCCATGTCCCCTGCATCGGCAGGCGGACTGTCAACCACCGCGCCACCAGGGAAACCCTGTCTCATCATCTTTTGAAGTTTACTGGGCCTTTTTGCGTTAAAAGAGTAGTGTAGTTAGTCTCAGTAAAGGATGTGCTTTTTTTCCTCTCTCATAGCTGTTAGTTTGTGGGGTTGGGTCAGTCTGATTTGTAGCTGATCATCTCTGGCCTTTGGTGCAGCTTTAGTTGCATTCACTTCATAACTGGCTTCACGTGTTTTGAGGGTGGGATTGAGACTCTTGCAGCAGAGTTTGGAATTTGGGCACCAGTGAGATTCTTTTTTTTAAAATTAATTAATTATATTTACTTTGGCTGCGTTGGATCTTAGTTGATGGCATGCGGGATATTCGTTGAGGCATGTGGGATCTTTCTTTGCGGTGCATGGGCTTCTCTAGCTGTGGCATGCGGGTTTTCTCTTCTCTAGTTGTGGCACGTGGGCTCTGTAGTTGTGGTGTGCGTGCTCTCTAGTTGAGGCGCGTGAGTTCAGTAGTTGTGGTGTGTGGACTTAATTGCCCTGCGGCATGTGGGATCTTAGTTCCCTAACCAGGGATCGAACCTGTGTCCCCTGCATTGTAAGGTGGATTCTTTACCACTGGACCACCAGGGAGGTCCCACCAGTGAGGTTCTTGAGAGGTCTATACTTTATAGCTGAGTTGCCTGCTTTCCAAATTTGTAAGATCTTGTGCTATTTTATAGTCCAGTTGCCTACATTTTTGTTCACGAAGAGTTCTCTTTGCTCTCCAGTTCTACCTTGTTGTCCTATCCCTAGCCAGCTGCTCTGCATCCAGTTTTTGGCCCTGTGCAGTTGGTGAAGGCCTGTGGAAGGGAATTGGCATGGGTGCAACTCACTCTGAGGAGGCTCCTTAGTGTTCTAATCAGTCGTCAGCCCACAGGTGGCTGTTTAAAAATTTGACAGATTTTTCCTTTTTCCTTATGTCTGCGTTAGTTCTTCCTGCCTGTCTGCTATGGATGAAAACAGCTGTGAGTGTTTTTTCTGTTCACAGAAGGGCTCATCAGTTCCTGGGGTACAGTTAATTTAGATTTGTTTCCTTAGCCCTGTGAAGGGGGTAGATAATCTAGCTTGTTCTCATTTTTAAGGTGAGAGCAATGGTTTTTCTTGCATTATCTCCTTTGAAATAGTTGGAATAGATAAATGATTACTTTTGACTTTTAAAAATTATGTGGCACAGGAATTCCCTGGTGGCACAGTGGTTAAGAATCCACCTGCCAGTGCAGGGGACACAGGTTTGAGCCCTCGTCCGGGAAGATCCCACATGTTGTGGAGCAACTAAGCCCATGCACCGCAACTACTGAGGCCGCGAGCCACAACTGCTGAGCCCCCCATGCCTAGAGCCCATGCTCCGCAACAAGAGAAGCCACTGCAATGAGAAGCCCACACACCGCAACGTAGAGTAGCCCCCGCTCGCCCCAATTAGAGAAAGCCCGCACGCAACGAAGACCCAATGCAGCCAAACATAATTTTTTTTTTTTTAATTTATGTGGGACATACAACCACCTGTAGTTATTTGTAGGTACAGCTAATTATATTTCTTGGCACATAGTAGGCGCTCAGTATTTATCGAAATAATTAATGTTTAATGCTTAGTATATTTTTTTACTGAGAACCAGTCATTAACAGTTTGGTTATTAAATAGTGTTTTGTCTGATCTTTGAGTTCTTAAAATTTCTCTAAGAAGTGTACTTCATTTGTAGGGCAGGTAGGGCACTGTTTAGCACCGAATGGTCACGAGATACATGGAAGTTATACATCCCTTTTTTTTTAAAGCTCCTTAATCCATTTCATTAGGAACCTACAAAATAGAATTTTTCAATGATTGTTTATTATCTTTCCTTTTTTATATGGAAATGGGGAAATGGCATTTTTTTAAAATTATGTATATTCAAATGATAGTGTTTTAAATCACACGGAACAACAACAACAAAATCTTGATAAAACAAGAAATGGGAGAAATAAAAACTGATTTCTGAACCAAATGTGTACTTACACAATAGTGAATCACTGGGAAATGTAGTCATGGACTAGGTAAGCTCCATGTGAAGAAAACATATAGGAATTCAAAAGCGTTATAGCACATAACTCTTTGTTTTTTAAATAGATAGGCCTCAAAGTTTTTTTTTTATAGCACATCACATCTTTTTAAAATAAATTCTCACTTTTCTTTTTTGGCTACATTGGGTCTTCGTTGCTGCGCGCGGGCTTTCTCTCGTTGTGGCGAGTGGGGACTACCCTTGGTTGTGGTGTGCAGGCTTCTCATTGCAGTGGTTCTCTTGTCACGGAGCATGGGCTCTAGCCTTGAGGGCTTCAGTAGTTGTGGCACGTGGGCTCTAGAGTGTGTGGGCTTCGGTAGTTGTGGCTCGTGGGCTCAGTAGTTGTGGTGCATGGGCTTAGCTGCTCCGTGGCATGTGGGATCTTCCCAGACTAGAGATCAAACCCATGCCCCCTGCATTGGCAGGTGGATTCTTAACCACTGCGTCACCAGGGAAGCACCAGGACTATTTTTTTAAGGAAGTACGTTTATTGGCGGTTGATAATTCATCTTTTCTGAACTGCCTTTTTATATCTTTTACCTGCTTTTCTCCTGCTGTCTTATTGTTTTGCAAGAATTCTCTATATGTTAGGTTATTCTTTAGTCTGTCACATATTCTAAATTCCTTTTTCCAGTTTGCAAGTTGCTTTTTAGTTTTCTTTGGAGGTTTTGTTTTTAGAGGTTTAAGATTTTTAACTTTTTACATGTCTTAATCTTTATTTTGCTTTTATGGTTGTTCTTAAACCATACTTTCTGTACTAGAAAATTATAAAGGCAATATTATGTATTTACTCATTTATATTTTTCCTAGGTCATTTATAATTTCTTCTTAAAAATTTTTATCGTTTTATTTTTTTAAAATAAATTTATTTTATTTAACTTTGGCTATGTTGGGTCTTTGTCGCTGCACGCGGGCTTTCTCTAGTTGTGGCGAGCGGGGGCTACTGTTCGTTGCAGTGCACGGGCTTCTCATTGTGGTGGCTTCTCTTGTTGCGGAGCATGGGCTCTAGGCTCATAGGCTTCAGTAGTTGTAGCTCACAGGCTCAGTACTAGTGGCTTGCAGGCTCAGTAGTTGTGGCTCGTGGGCTCTAGAGCACAGGCTCAGTAGTTGTGGTGCACGTGCTTAGTTGCTCCACGGCATGTGGGATCTTTCCGGACCAGGGCTTGAACCTGTGTCCCCTGCATTGGCAGGCGTATTCTTAACCGCTGCACCACCAGGGAAGCCCATAATTTCTTTTTAAATGTTTTTATGTAGAGTTTATTTTAGCATTTGGTTGGTATGATATATGAATCTAGCCTTTTCCAGATTGTCAGTCAGTTTGCAGGTAACATCTGAGTCATCTTCTTTCTCTGCAGAGAATGCAGTCATTATCATTTTCTAAGTTCTTTCTGACTTTCCTCTATGGACTTTTTCTGTTCTTGTGACATTCTGTACTATTTTTATGATTGAACTTTTTTTTTTTTAACGTCATTATTGGAGTGTAATTGCTTTACAGTGATGTGTTAGTTTCTGCTTTATAACAAAGTGAATCAGCTATACATATATATATGTCCCCATATCCCCTCCCTCTTGCGTGTCCCTCCTACCCTCCCTATTCCACCCCTCTAGGTGGTCACAAAGCACCGAGCTGATCTCCCTGTGCTGTGTGGCTGTTTCCCACTAGCGATCTATTTTACATTTGGTAGTGTATATATGTCCATGCCACTCTCTCACTTCGTCCCAGCTTCCCCTTCCCCTTCCCCGTGTCCTCAAGTCCATTCTCTGTGTCTGCGTCTTTGTTCCTGTCCTGCCCCCACGTTCTTCAGACCAATTTTTTTTTTTTTTTAGATTCCATATATATGTGTTAGCATACGGTATCTGTTTTTCTCTTTCTGTCTTCACTCTGTATGACAGACTCTAGGTCCATCCACCTCACTACAAATAACTCAATTTCATTTCTTTTTATGGCTGAGTAATATTCCATTGTATATATGTGCCACATCTTCTTTAAACATTCATCTGTTGATGGACACTTAGGTTGCTTCCATGTCCTGGCTATTGTAAATAGAGGTGCAAGGAACATTGTGCTACATGACTGTTTTTGAATTATGGTTTTCTTAGGGTATATGCCCAGTAGTGGGATTGCTGGGTCATATGGTGGTTCTATTTTTAGTGTTTTTTTTTTTTTTTTTTTTTTTTTGCGGTACGCGGGCCTCTCACTGTTGTGGCCTCTCCCGTTGAGGAGCAACAGGCTCCGGATGTGCAGGCTCAGTGGCCATGGCTCACGGGCGCAGCTGCTCCATGACATGTGGGATCTTCCCGGACCGGGGCATGAACCCGTGTCCCCTGCGTCGGCAGGCGGACTCTCAACCACTGCGCCACCAGGGAAGGCCTATTTTTAGTTTTTTAAGGAAACTCCATACTGTTCTCCATAGTGGCTGTATCAATTTATATTCCCACCAACAGTGCAAGAGGGTTCCCTTTTCTCCACACTCTCTCCAGCATTTACTGTTTGTAGATTTCGTGATGATGGCCATTCTGACTGGTGTGAGGTGTTAACCTCATTGTAGTTTTGATTTGCATTTCTCTAATGATTAATGATGTTGAGCATCCTTTCATGTGTTTGTTGGTAATCTGTATATCTTCTTTGGAGAAATGTCTATTTAGGTCTTCTGTCCATTTTTGAATTGGATTGTTTGTTTTCTTGATATTGAACTGCATGAGCTGCTTGTAAATTTTGGAGATTAATCCTTTGTCAGTTGCTTCATTTGCAAATATTTTCTCCCATTCTGAGGGTTGTCTTTTTGTCTTGTTTATGTTTTTCTTTGCTGTGCAAAAGCTTTTAAGTTTCATTAGATCCCATTTGTTTATTTTTGTTTTTATTTCCATTTTTCTAGGAGGTGGGTCAAAAAGGATCTTGCCGTGATTTATGTCATAGAGTGTTCTGCCTGTGTTTTCCTCTAAGAGTTTTATAGTGTCTGGTCTTACATTTAGGTCTTTAATCCATTTTGAGTTTATTTTTGTGTATGGTGTTAGGGACTGTTCTAATTTCATTCTTTTACATGTAGCTGTCCAGTTTTCCCAGCATCACTTATTGAAGAGGCTGTCTTTTCTCCGTTGTATATTCTTGCCTCCTTTATCAAAAATAAGGTGACCATATGTGTGTGGGTTTATCTCTGGGCTTTCTATCCTGTTCCATTGACCTATATTTCTGTTTTTGTGCCAGTACCATACTGTCTTGATTACTGTAGCTTTGTAGTATGGTCTGAAGTCAGGGAGCCTGATTCCTCCAGCTCCATTTTTCTTTCTCAAGATTGCTTTGGCTGTTCGGGGTCTTTTGTGTTTCCATACAAATTGTGAAATTTTTTGTTCTAGTTCTGTGAAAAATGCCAGCGGTAGTTTGATAGGGATTGCATTGAATCTGTAGATTGCTTTGGGTAGTAGAGTCATTTTCACAGTGTTGATTCTTAAATCCAAGAACATGGTGTATCTCTCCATCTGTTTGTATCATCTTTAATTTCTTTCATCAGTGTCTTATAGTTTTCAGCATACAGGTTTTTTTGTCTCCTTAGGTAGGTTTATTCCTAGATATTTTATTCTTTTTGTTGCAGTGGTAAATGGGAGTGTTTCCTTAATTTCTCTTTCAGATTTTTCGTTATTAGTGTATTAGGATGCAAGAGATTTCTGTGCATTAATTTTGTATCCTTCTACTTTACCAAATTCGTTGTTTAGCTCTATTAGTTTTCTGGTAACATCTTTAGGATTCTCTATGTATAGTATCATGTTATCTGCAAACAGTGACAGCTTTACTTCTTCTTTCCGATTTGGATTCCTTTTATTTCTATTTCTTCTCTGATTGCTGTGGCTAAAACTTCCAAAACTATGTTGAATAATAGTGGTGAGAGTGGGCAACCTTGTCTTGTTCCTGATCTTAGAGGAAATGGTTTCAGTTTTTCACCATTGAGAACCATGTTGGCTGTGGGTTTGTCATATATAGCCTTTATTATGTTGAGGTAAGTTGATTAAACTTTTATTAATATATAGTCAGCATTGTAGGTCAAAAAGAAGGTGGTCATTAAATACATTGTGTTGTGCTTTAAGGTGCTAGGGAATTAGGAAGGAATTGGTTTTGAACTATACCTTAACCAATAGCTGTGTAGCCATGTACGCTTTCTGGCCTTGTATTTGGGAAATAATATTTCTGTTCTAAATTATTTAATTGCATTTACTTAAGTATTTTAGACATTTCAGGGCTCAGCACCTGAACCTTTGACTCTCCACCAAGTACATTTCTTTTATTTGATTCTTTGTATTCTCTTGATTTATGTTTGTATTGCACTTTATGAATTTGTTTTAAAGACATAGGTAAAATGAATAGGTTTTATTTCTTTTGGCCATTTGGAATAGGACAGACTTCTGGGTGAAATAACTGAGTCTGGCTAGGAGATGTTTTACATTGATGTTGAAATCTGTGGTCTTTACTATGTACATGTGGCTGAAATTGTTATTTGACCAAGAACATTTATTATTTCATATCTTCTGTAGGCTATACATGTGTAAAATTCATGCATTTTAAAGTGCCTATTTCGGGAATTCCCTGGCGGTCCAGTGGTTAGGACTCTGTGCTTCCACTGCAGGGGGTATAGGTTCTATCCCTGGTCAGGAAACTAAGATCCAACAAGATGCGTGGCACCAAAAAAAAAAGTGTGCCTGTCTCTTCTGTTTTAATACATCTTGTTAAACAGTATTTTTAGAAAATGAAGTTTAACTTCTTTGGGAATATTTGTGTCTTCATTAAGTTCCATATGCAGCGGTCCCCAACCTTTTGGCACCAGGGACCAGTTTCATGCAAGACAGTTTTTCCACGGGGTAGGGGGAGATGGTTCAGGCAGTAATGCGAGTGATGTGGAGCGGCAGATGAAGCTTTGGTCACTCGTCCGCTGCTCACCTCCTGCTCTGTGGCCCTCTGACGGTCCTCGGCCTGGGGGTTGGGGACCCCTGCCATATAGGATCCATACTTTAATTAGTCTTTGCACATTTTGATCATTCTGCTAAGAAAATTCTGTCATTTTGATTTGGTACAACAAAAATCTCAAGATGAGTGTTTTCTTTTCAGAAGTCAGGTGATTTATGTCTAAAGTCCCTGAGAATTTTGCATTCTGTGTTTTATTCTTTTCAGGTGATCTGATGGTAGTTCAAGAAACAGCAGGAGAACTCCCTGTCAAGTGTATCAGAAACCTTATAGGAATTACCTGGTGGTCCAGTGGTTAGGACTCGGTGATTTCACTGCTGGGGCCCGGGTTTGATCCCTGGTCGGGGAACTAAGATTTCACAAGCTGCGTGTTGACCAAACAAACAAAAAAGAATATCAGAAGTTTTAGGTTTTTTTTCTCCTGAATAGTTTGTAAGTTGGAAAAGCTTATATGGTCTAGAAACAGGGGTCATTGTTTTGCTAAGGGAGGAAGAAAATATTAATAGATTGCACAGAAATGCTAACTAAGGATGTGTCCGGGCAATGAAACTGAGAAGAAATCTCCTGAGGCAGGGGACCGTTCCTGTAAAAATTCTCCTCCCTAATAAAATAGTCACAGGAAGAAAGAATCCTCCCCTTCCAGCATTTCCAGGGTATGATGGCAAGAGCTGCAAAAACCATCCAGCAACGTAAAAACTAAGAGTCTGAGGGGAAAAAAGCCAAAATGTCAAGGCTGCCGAAGCAGAAAGATACGCTCTTTAATGACACCATTAGATCACTGCATCGATTCCATCTACAGACTTGTAAGACACCATTACATATCTTTATTATTACTTAAGCCACTGCTTTGCAGCAAATGGAGTATTCAACAGCCTATTTTCATGTGCTGCGCAATCTTACAAATCATAAAAGCATGTCCACCAATCTGAATACCTGTAACAAAGTCACCCACCAACCATCTCAGTAAAGTGAGGCTTGTCTGGAAAATGCTATTAATGCTGACTTCATTGTTGGCTAAGCAGGCAGTCGCTGCTCTGGGAAGCTAAAACTGGTTAACTTTTTTGAATTAAAATACATTGAAATGCTTTTAAATGAAGGATCTTCATGCCAGCACTAGAACATTTCTCTGCCTAGGTCCTTTTGTAAATACTGTTAAGCTCCTTTTTCCTCTTATTTATATAGGAATATTCTGCCATTGACTACTAAACTTGCACTTTTTATTTATTTATTTATTAAATTTTTTTTTTTTTTTTTTTTTTTTTTGTGGTACGTGGGCCTCTCACTGTTGTGGCCTCTCCCGTTGTGGAGCACAGGCTCCGGACGCGCCGGCCCAGTGGCCATGGCTCACGGGCCCAGCCGCTCCACAGCATGTGGGATCTTCCTGGACTGGGGCACGAACCCGTGTCCCCTGCATCGGCAGGTGGACTCTCAACCACTGCGCCACAAGGGAAGTCCCTATTTATTAAAATTTTTTAAAAAATTATTTTGGCTGCGCCATGACTGAGTTGCGACACGCAGGATCTTTAGTTGGGGCATGTGGACTCTTAGTCGTGGCATGCGTGTGGGATCTAATTCCCCAACCAGGGATCGAACCTGGGCCCCCTGCCTTGGGAGCATGGAGTCTTACCCACTGGACCACCAGGGAAGTCCCTAAACTTGCACTTTTTAAATAAAGAAGAATGTCTGTCTCATCAGAAGCTGGGGGGAATTTCTTAAGCAAAGAAGACACCAAATTTTTTTTTTTTTTTATAAAAGGCAGTGCTTTCTGTCACTTCTTATGTTTCATTGTTATACTGTACTTTTCATTGTTATAGGAATTATGATATGGTAGTTTACTTACACGTTTTCTGTTGTAGGATTTCTAGGTGTAGCTTAAAATAATTTGAGGGAAAGCTAAAGATTAGACAGGTACATATTAAAGATATTAAATATTAATTCTAGATCCTGATTAGATTACAGCATCCCAAACTTTACAGAAAAAGCTACTTTTCCCCATAACGTTCCAATTATTTATTTATTTGTTTAATTTTTGAATTTTATTTATTTTTTTATACAGCAGGTTCTTATTAGCCATCCATTTTATACACATCAGTGTATACATGTCAATCCCAATTGCCCAATTCATCCCACCACTCCCACCCCCTGCCGCTTTCACCCCTTGGTGTCCATATGTTTGTTCCCTACTTCTGTGTCTTACTTTCTGCCCTGCAAACCAGTTCATCTGTACCATTTTTCTAGGTTCCACATATATGTGTTAATGTACGATATTTGTTTTTCTCTTTCTGACTTACTTCACTCTGTATGACAGTCTCTAGATTCATCCACGTCTCTACAAATGACCCAATTTCATTCCTTTTTATGGCTGAGTAATATTCTGTTGTATATATGTACCACATCTTCTTTATCCATTTGTCTGTTGATGGACATTTAGGTTGCTTCCATCTCCTGGCTATTGTAAATAGAGCTGCAGTGAACATTGGGGTACATGTGTCTTTTTGAATTATGGTTTTCTCAGGGTATATGCCCAGTAGTGGGATTGCTGGGTCATATGGTAATTCTATTTTTAGTTTTTAAGGAACCTCCATACTGTTCTCCATAGTGGCTGTGTTAATTTACATTCCCACCAACAGTGCAAGAGGATTCCCTTTTCTCCACACCCTCTCCAGCATTTGTTGTTTGTAGATTTTCTGATGATGCCCATTCTTACTGGTGTGAGGTGATACCTCATTGTAGTTTTGATTTGCATTTCTCTAATAATTAGTGGTGTTGAGCAGCTTTTCATGTGCTTCTTGGCCATCTGTATGTCCTCTTTGGAGAAATGTCTATTTAGGTCTTCTGCCCATTTTTGAATTGGATTGTTTGTTTTTTTGATATTGAGCTGCATGAGCTGTTCGTATATTTTGGAGATTACTCCTTTGTCTGTTGATTCATTTGCAAATATTTTCTCCCATTCTGAGGGTTGTCTTTTCGTCTTGTTTGTAGTTTCCTTTGCTTTGCAAAAGCTTTTAAGTTTCATTAGGTCCCATTTGTTTATTTTTGTTTTTATTTCCATTACTCTAGGAGGTGGATCAAAAAAGATCTTGCTGTGATTTATGTCAAAGAGTGTTCTTCCTATGTTTTCCTCTAAGAGTTTTATAGTGTCTGGTTTTACATTTAGGTATCTCATTCATTTTGAGTTTATTTTTGTGTATGGTGTTAGGGACTGTTCTAATTTCATTCTTTTACATGTAGCTGTCCAGTTTTCCCAGCACCACTTATTGAAGAGCCTGTCTTTTCTCCATTATATATCCTTTCCTCCTTTGTCATAGATTAGTTGACCATAGGTGCGTGGGTTTATCTCTGGGCTTTCTATCCTGTTCCATTGACCTATATTTCTGTTTTTGTGCCAGTACCATACTGTCTTGATTACTGTAGCTTTGTAGTATTGTCTGAAGTCAGGGAGTCTGATTCCTCCAGCCCCATTTTTTTCCCTTAAGACTGCTTAGGCTCTTTGGGGTCTTTTGTGTCTCCATACAAATTTTAAGATTTTTTGTTCTAGTTCTGTAAAGAATGCCATTAGTAATTTGATGGGTATTGCATTGAATCTGTAGATTGCTTTGAGTAGTATAGTCATTTTCACAATATTGATTCTTCCAATCCAAGGACATGGTATATCTCTCCATCTGTTTGTATCATCTTCAATTTCCTTCAACAGTGTCTTATGGTTTTCTGCATACAGGTCTTTTGTCTCCCTAGGTAGGTTTATTCCTAGGTATTTTATTCTTTTTGTTGCAATGGTAAATGGGAGTGTTTCCTTAATTTCTCTTTCAGATTTTTCATCATTAGTGTATAGGAATGCAAGAGATTTCTGTGCATTAATTCTGTATCCTGCAACTTTACCAAATTCATTGATTAGCTCTAGTAGTTTTCTGGTGGCACCTTTAGGATTCTCTACGTATAGTATCATGTCATCTGCAAACAGTGACGGTTTTACTTCTTTTCCAATATGTATTCCTTTTATTTCTGTTTCTTCTCTGATTGTCTTGGCCAGGACTTCCAAAACTATGTTGAATAATAGTGGTGAGAGTGGGCATCCTTGTCGTGTTCCTGATCTTAGAGGAAATGCTTTCAGTTTTTCACTATTGAGAATGATGTTTGCTGTGGGTTTGTCATATATGGCCTTTATTATGTTGAGGTAGGTTCCCTCTATGCCCACTTTCTGGAGAGTTTTATCATATATAGGTGTTGAATTTTGTCCAAAGCATTTTCTGCATCTATTGAGATGATCATATGGGTTTTCTCCTTAAATTTGTTAATATGACTTTTTTTTCTTCAATTTGTTAATTAGTCAGGTTATGTAGACCCTACTACCACTTTCTGTAACTGCTACCCAGGGCTTGAAGGGGCTTATGCTCACAGCAGTATTTGGTGATAATGATAGTAATACAGTGATTCTAGGATTGTTGCTGATAAACTTTCTGAGACTGAATATGCCTGCGAAAAACAAGATGGTAGAGAGATGGGCTGTTTGACCATTGAAGGGACTTTGTTTCTGGCTTTACTTCTGAGGACCTTGTGTAACTGTGGCTTACTCATTGAAGTTGCTGTTAGAAACTGTTACTAACGTTCATATCTAGGACTTGAAAATATTAAAGGAAAATTAGCTATTTATTATATTGATTTTTGTCTATGATATTTTTAAAAATTCAGGACCATTTTTTCTTTTCTTTTTTTTTTTGGTCTGTATTGGGACTAGAACCATATTATTTTTCAGATACACCTTATTTTGTACAAAAATAGGATAACCCCACCCCCACCCCGATCTTTGATTTGATTTTGTTAGAATCCTCAGAAAAGCAGAGAATCTGTAATTCTCTTTATGGGAGTTAATAGCTGCCGGATGGAGTCCGTGTTCCTATAGTATCTGGACTTTGTCTTTATCTACTTGCCTATGTTGAAGTCTTCTTTTTTTTTTTTTTTGCGGTACGCGGGCCTCTCACTGCTGTCGCCTCTCCCGTTGCAGAGCACGGGCTCCCAGCAGCCATGGCTCACGGGCCCAGCTGCTCCGCGGCACGTGGGATCCTCCCGGACTGGGGCACGAACCCATGTCCCCAGCATCGGCAGGCGGACTCTCAACCACTGTGCCACCAGGGAAGCCCTATTTATTTTTTTGAGGTATTATTGACATAATAAACTGAACATAAAGTGTTCAAGTTGATAAATTTAGATGTGTTACGTGTACCGTGACCCAACACCTCAGTGAAGATAGTGAACATACCTATTACACCCAAAAGTTTCCTCTTCTTTTTTTTTTGCGGTACGAGGGCCTCTCACGGCCGCGGCCTCCGGACGCGCAGGCTCAGTGGCCATGGCTCACAGGCCCAGCCGCTCCGTGGCATGTGGGATCCTCCTGGACCGGGGCACAAACCCGTGTCCCCTTCATCGGCAGGCGGACTCTCAACCACTGCGCCACCAGGGAAGCCCAGTTTCCTCTTCTTTATAATTCTTCCTGCTTATCTACCAGCCCCCAGTTACCTGTGACCTGCTTTCTGTAACTATATATTAATTTGCATTTTCTGGAGTTTTATATAAATGAAATCATATAGCATGCGCTCTTTTTTCTGGCTTCTTTCAGCATAATTATTCTGATATTCATCCACGTCGTTGTGTGTTATTAAATTTTTTTATTGCTGAATAGTATTCCATTGTACAGACATACAGTAATGTGTGTAGGCATTCACCTGTTAATGGACATTTGGATTGTGTTCACTTTGGGGCTCTTAAAAAGTAAGCTGTTCAAGAACATTCACATACAAACCTTTATGTGGATGTGTGCTTTCACTTTTCTTGGGTAAGCACCTAGGAGTATTATAGCTAGATAATATGGTAATGTATGTGTTACTATTAAAAACGCTACCCCATTGTTTTCCACAGTGATTGTTCTGTTTTACATTTTCACCAGCAGTTTCTCTGCATTCTTGCTGATCTTGGTCTGGTTAGTCTTTAATTTTAGTTATTCTCATAGGTGTGTAGTGATAGCTTATTATGATTTTAATTTGTGTTTCATCAGTTACTGGTGATGTTGAGCATCTTTTCATGTGTCTGGTTGCCATCTGTATGTCTTCTTTGGTGAAGTGTCTAGTCAAATCATTCTTAAAAATTAGGTTTTTTAAAATAGTGTTGATAGTTCTTTATATATTCTGGATACAAGTCCTTTATCAGATATATGCTTTGCCAATATTTTCTTTCAGTTTGTGGTTGTCTTTTCATTCCCTTAACAATACCTTTTGAAAAAACAGAAGTTGTTAGCTTTGCTGAAGTCCATTTTATCTATTTGTTCTTTTGTGGATTATGCTTTTGGTGTCATTTTAGAAATCTTTGCCTAACATCACGTCATAAAGAGTTTCTCCAATGTTTTCTTTTACAAATTTTACAGTTTTAGATGATACATTTAGATCTATGATCTGTCTTGAGATAATTTTAATTTATTGTGTGATGTATACATTAAAGTTAATATTATAATTATTTTTTGGCAAATGGGTATTGATTTGTTCTGGCACCATTTGTTGAAAAGATTATCTTTTTTTTGTACCTTTGCCAAAAATCAGTTGTTCTTATATAACAAGTCCTGAAATCAGGTATTGTTCGCCCTCAACTTTGTTCTTTTTCAAAGCTGCTTTGACTTTTCTAAGCCATTTGCATATACATTTTAGAATAAAATTGTCAATTTCTACAAAAAAAGCCTACTGGGATTTTGATTGGATGGCTTTGAATCTGTAGATTAATTTACTGCTTATTTCATTCTTTAATTTCTCTCAGCAGTGTTTTGTAGTTTTCCTTGTACATGTTTTTCACATGTTTTATCAGACTTATCCCTAAGTATTTATATTTTTTGAAACTCTTGTAAAAAATGTTGTTTTTGAAACTTGCTCTCCAATCAGGTGTTGTCCAATAAGCATGTGGCTCCTGATCATCTGTTGCAAATCTGCCAGCGCATCGGTCCCATGTTGGATAAAGAAATTCCACCCAGTATTTCAAGAGTCACTTCTTTACTTGGTGCAGGAAGGCAGTCTTTGCTACGTACAGCAAAAGGTACCTTAATTTGAAGAAGTGTTCTGCTTTGTATTACTAGCTTAATAATTATTATAATTGTGAAGTAATGTAAGCATTGTGGAAGAAAGGTGATATGTAACTAAAAACCATGCTGTGGACTATAAAATTCTCTGCATTTAGCATAGATGTTGAATTTTATTACATCAGTGTTTAATGGGTCCTTCTGCATTTAAAAAAATGATAAAGGTATAGATGTTAAGCTTAAAAGCTTGAATTTATTCTGAGATGTGTTTGAGGTTTTATCAATGTGAGTTCTTATTTTTCCATTTTGTAGCTCACTTATAACTTCATTGAATGTAATTGTATGTGTCTAATAAACTCTTTAAATGCTAGAAGTATTTCACTTGATATTTAGATTCTGAAGCCCTTTTATAAGGGGAAGTGATTTTCTAAATTTGGTAGCAGTTTGAAAATGAGCACCAAAAATGTACAAATGCATGGTTCTTTTTCACCAGTTTTTTTTGCGAAATTATGTGGTAGCAAAATGTTTGGAATTGCTGTTCTTTTTCTGTTAGCTTGGTATAAATTACTTAGACTCAGTATATGTATGTGATATGATCTATGTATACAACGTGGCTTAACTGCTAATGGGCAAGAATGTTGGCTCTTCTGATCCTGAGTATACGTCAAGTTCATCCCTCATGATTATTTTTAAGATCTGTTGCTGACGTGATGCTGCCTCTTAGATGCTCCACCAGTGTAAAGTTTGACTGAGAAAGAACAACCCTTCCTCTTGGTTCCATGCCAGACTGGTTTGTCAGCTTTAGTTGTTTCTCAGTGCTCTTATGGTCATGCCACACTGTGGCTTGAATCAGGAAACTGTTCATATTCTTCCTTTTTCTGTGTCCCTATTCACCTTGTAATTATTCTGTTTTAGGTTGTTATATAGTAGTTGCCTGGGTAGCCTGTTTTCCTGTTTTCTTTACTTGTGTCAAGCTCAATGTCGTTTTGTGATGAGCACTGCTTTAGAACTGGCAGACCTTAGAAGAAACTTCAGCAAGCTGTCCTAGGGTAGGGACCATATTTCTCTGTTTTGTACTAGTGACGCAAGAGGATGCCTTGTAACTGCTCTTTGATAATGATAGTGGTAATGAATTCATTCATGTAACACATGATATGCCTGTTAGTTTGGGGCACCCGAGGCTCAGTAGAGGGTTTATATAATGCCTTTCTTACCTTCCTCTTTCAGTTGTGAAGAAGCACATTTCTAGCACAGCATGATCTGTATTCTGCTGCTATCTCCTATAGAGGGGGTAGACAGTTTTTCTTAGTATATTTGCTAAGAGGGATAGGATTTGAGAATTAGTGTTCAGACTCAAAGATCCTACATATGCTCTTTTGTAAAGGATTATCTATGATCCTAAAACAAGAGGAAAGTCATTTAATTTTGTCAGTACTTTCTAAGGAGATTAAAATCATGGTAATATTGGCCATCATTATTTTTAAAACTCAGTAACATTTCAATAAGTTAATTAAGTCAGGATTTTCTTATAAACCAAAAAAATTGAAATTTTCCTTACAAAAATTTCTGGTTTTGGAGAGTTGGATCGGTTGTGATTAAGACCTTTATCATTAATAATTGTATGGTATAATTCTGCAATGAAAAATAAAAACCTGTTTGGCATTGAGTGGGACTTGGAGTCAAAAGATCTGGTTTTATGGTCCATCTTGACTAATCATTTACAGTGGATCTCTTTAAAGGTCCTGGAACCTTTGAGCCTCAGTTACCTCACTTGTAAATTGGCAATGATACCTACCTCACAGGGTTGTTGTGAGGATTCAATGAGATAATGTATGTGGAAAGCACTTTGTAAATTGTAAAGTGCTACACAAATGTTAGTTGTTGCTGTTGTATCTGAGATGTCTTAAATTTTTTTTTCCTTCAGAAATAGTCTAATAAACCTCTAGGGCTTTTCTGTTAAAGTATATTAGTTGGTAAACCTTTGAATAAACAGTTTATTACAATATACGTAAGTATTCTATAAAATCTTTCTTGGGGTTAACTTTCAAGATTTTATGTGTATCTAAAATTCATTTTAAAGACTGCAGGCACACAGTTTGGAAGGGCTCTGCCTTTGCTGCTCTTCATAGAGGAAGACCTCCTGAAATGCCGGTGAATTATGGTTCCCCACCAAATCTTGGTAAGTGAGGTTGACTTTTTAGAGGCCCAAAACCA
Source organism: Tursiops truncatus (assembly GCF_011762595.2). NCBI lineage: Eukaryota > Metazoa > Chordata > Mammalia > Artiodactyla > Delphinidae > Tursiops > Tursiops truncatus. The sequence goes on along the minus strand of NC_047037.1, from coordinate 138,053,809 downwards.
TTTTTAAATTTCTTGACCAACTTTGTAACTTCTATATTAAAACTTAAAAGGTAGTACTGGTAATGTTGTTTCAGATTTGTGGTTTTCCTAAAATTATTACTAAAAGTAATAAAAGTCAATGAAAACAATCTTATTTTAATAAGAAGTGTGTACTAGTGCTTATAGTAGAAGAGAATTGGGAAGAAACTTCGTCTTTAGGATTTCTCGAGCATTGATTTTTGTGACCCTCTAGAAATTGTTTTGGAGGTTTTCTTAGCTTTTTACATATTGGCTCCCCCTTAACCACTTTCATTGTTTTTATTTCCTAGTGGAGATACATCGAGGAAAACAACTCACAGGGTGTTCCACTTTTAGCACAGCATTTCCAGGAACTATGTATCAGCATATAAAAATGCACAGAAGGATTCTCGGACATCTATCTGCTGTTTACTGTGTAGCATTTGATAGGACAGGACATAGAATCTTTACAGTGAGTTAACATTTTAAACTCAATTTGGTATCATCTGGAGCACTTTAGTGTGCCTCAGAATTATCTAGAAAATCTTATAAAACATGTAGATTCTATCTTTCCTCTTTGTCAGGAATTTTGACTCAGTAGGTCTGGTGTGGGGCCCATGAATTTACATTTTTATTCAGTATCGCAAGTGATTCAGATGCAGATAATCAGGCCTTGTGTGTTTTTTGTGATAAACTGATTTAGAACAGTGGTTCTTGAGCATGATCATCAAGGATGCTTAAAAATATGCATTCCTAGTACTTCCCCTCCAGCCCATTCTAGACCTACTGAATTAGGTTATAGTATGTATTAACCAAAAACAATCCCCCCAAAACCCCTCTACATTAATCAAAAAGACCCCCTTCCCCCAAATCCAAATCTCTACAGGTGATTCATATTCACATTGATTAATCATGATCTAGGGGAATTGATTAACACTGAAAGATTATTTTATAATTGTTGTAAAACTATATGTAAATATTTGGAATTTAATTTACCATTTTAATGTTTTAAGGGAAAATTAAGGTGGGTAAGAAGTTTAAATTTCATTTTTCAGTTGTTGAGACTCAGTAGATACTCAAATATTTGCTGAATGGTTGGATGCTTGCTGGTACTATAAATTTGAGACTCTGTTGCTTAGTTATTTAAAATGAGTGTTCTAGTCCCATTATTTTTTGTTTTTGGAATTGCCACTTAATCAACTTGTGAAACATAGATCAGTCTTAACTAACATTTGTCAAATTATTTAGCTTGATGTGAGCTAAACGAACGTTTAACCATTGTTAATTGAAATGGGTGAGCCATGAACTTTTAGTTGGACTTATTCCATGGCAGAGAATTTGGGGAAAATAGTATTTATAATAAGTCTAAGCCATAGAAATGAAAACTTCAAGGTACCTTTATTATTTGATTTGAAGGAAAAACTATTATAAGTGTTCTTGGCTGTCAGAAAAAACTATTGTAAGTGTTGTTGGCTGTAAGATTCATAATTTGCAGAATGTTCTACAGTTGGAAAGAGAGGAGGAGTTATAGACACTTAATTTGAGTGACATGTAAATGGTATTTTTTTAAATGATAAAAAAGCCTTGCTGTATTAACATTTTATTTTTGGGTGTATTTTTTCTCAGGGTTCAGATGATTGTTTGGTGAAGATTTGGTCAACACACAATGGCCGCCTATTATCCACATTAAGAGGTCATTCTGCAGAAATTTCAGATATGGCAGTAAACTATGAGAATACAATGATTGCTGCAGGGAGCTGTGATAAAATAATTAGAGTGTGGTGCTTGAGAACTTGTGCTCCAGTTGCTGTGCTCCAAGGACACACGGGGTCAATTACATCTTTACAGGTAAACCAGCTTTAGTGTTCACATTTGTGTATTATCTCCTTTTCCTTTAAAACTCTTTTTCTTTGGAGATGAGAAATAGTAAGATGCTTAGTAGTTATATGCTCTATTTTAAATTTAGTAATGAAGAGAAATATAATTAATCATAGTTCCATGAATCTTAGAAGGGTGATGTAACAAATATGTAATGCAGTTAAGAGCTGTATATAAAGGCTTGATGGATGACTTACTGTTTCCGTAAGGTTTATAGTTGAACTGAATGAGTGTCATTACACACTCATGGTGTTAAAGGAGAAAAATCATCAATTTAAGACTTGTGGATTTTGATGAGTGGATTAAATTTGCTGAAATATATTAATTTTTTTCCTTCATGGGGGATGTTAATTTTGAACCACATACACAGTAGACAGAATAGTATGATGAACCCCTATGTGCCCATCACCTCAGGCCAATTCTTCTTCAGCCATTTCACCTTGTACCCAAAGCAAATCCTAGATTTCATATCATTTCTTCTGTAAAAAACTTCAGTATGTCTTCCTAAAAGACATACTGTGTTTTATTAGAAACATTATCATCACACTTGTTTGTTGATGTTCAAATTTCCAGTTGTTTCATAAATAGCATTATTTTGTTTAGTTTGTTTGAATTAGGAATCAGACAAAGCCTGTACCTTACAATTGCTATAGATTAAAAGAATTTTAAAACAATTGCACAGTGTTGTCCAATTTTTTTTTTATAACCACTTGCAGTTTCTTTGTTGAGGAAGTTGGGTTTATCTATAGAGTTCCCACAGTTTGGGTACCATTTGCTTCCTTGTGGAGTAGATAACATGTTTCTTTGTATTTCTTGTAAGTTGGTTGTTGGATCCAGAGCAGTAGTTTTATTTAATGTGCATGAGAATCACTTGGAGGCCTTGTTTAAAACACAGATTGCGGGGCTTTCCTCGTGGCACAGTGGTTAAGAATCCGCCTGCCAATGCAGGGGACATGGTTTGATCCCTGGTCCGGGAAGATCCCACCTGCCGCGGAGCAACTAAGCCCGTGCACCACAACTACTGAGCCTGCGCTCTGGAGCCCGTGCTCTGCAACAAGAGAAGCCACGACAATGAAAAGCCACAACAATGAGAAGCCTGCGCACCGCAACGAAGAGTAGCCCCCTGCTCACCGCAACTAGAGAAAGCCCGCATGCAGCAATGAAGACCCAACGCAGCCAAAAATAAAAACAAATATAGATAAATAAATTTATATAAAAACAAAAAAAGACAAAAAAACACAGATCGCTAGGCCCCAGTGCCAGAAATTTTGTTTGATTCAGAATGTTGGAGGCGGGGCCTGAGAATTTGCCTTCATAACAAGTTCTCGAGTGCTGCTTCTGCTTCTCCTTTATATATTATTATTATTTTAAAAATTTTATTTCATTGTATCTTTTATTTTATTATTTATTTATTCATTTATTTAATTTTAGCTGCGTTGGGTCTTTGTTGTTGTGTGCAGGCTTTCTCTAGTTGCGGCGAGCGGGGTCTGCTCTTTGTTGCGGTGCGTGGGCTTCTCATTGCGGTGGTTTCTCTTGTTGCAGAGCACGGGCTCTAGGTGCACGGGTTTCAGTAGTTGTGGCATGCAGGCTCTAGAGCGCAGGCTCAGTAGGTGTGGTGCACAGGCTTAGTTGCTCCGTGGCATGTGGGATCTTCCCGGGCCAGGGCTCGACCCCGTGTCCCCTGCATTGGCAGGCGGATTCTTAACCACTGCGCCACCAGGGAAGCCCTGCTCCCCCTTAGGGACTACACTTTCAGGATCATTGATCGAGAGGCTTGGTTACCTTGAGGTATGTTCTTCCAGGCATTGAACGTCTGGTGGACTCTGCAGTCGTCTTAGATCCATTAGTACTGAGAATGGTGCTACTCAGTCATTTTTTTTTTTTTTTGAAAATTACGTTTTGTTAGTAGATAATGATTTGTAAGGCCTTTTAAGACATGTTGGTGCTTCTGATTTGAGTTTGAGTAAGACAAGCAGAGTGGTTTCATTTTCATATGTGAATTTACCTAGGGTATATGTTAAGTGGTCTATAAGTAGATTTGGTGTGAAGTTCTGTGATAGAAGTGACTTTTCTCAATTCCTGTGGCCAATATTCTTGAAGAATAAAGACTGCAGACTTATTTTTGAAGGATGACAACTCTAATTGGGGTTGTGTTTTACTTTGAAAATGTAAGCAAAATTTTTGATTTGCCTGTTTATTTTTTGGCAAGGAGTATATTGTTCTCTAGAGGATTTCATAGGTTAAAAATTAAGTCAAATCCTAGCTATGTTCTAGAGGTTAAAAAATTTTTTTTCATTTTGTTATTTGGTATGAACTTATAGGCAACATAACAGCAAATAAGAACATTTATAATACTTTTTGAGGGCGTCTGTCTTAAAACCATTAGGGAATTCTTCAGTGTGAAAGTGGAGCTCTGGACTTCACTGAAAGCCCCATTCTTTTGGTAATGGGGGCCCACATGTGTTTACTACCTACTGAATATATCAAAAAACTCTACTTGGGTGGTGATAGGTTTTTATACTTCAGAAGGCTTATCTGTGCTTGCTAGTGGTTACTCTGAAGTTCAAAGTCAAGCAAATGCATGATTTTAGTTATTAATCTTTTTCATGTTCTTTGCCTTGTTGTTACTGGCATGTATAAACCATTTTAAATTTTAGTAAAGGTTTTCTTTTTATTTATTAAAAAAATGGTATGTAAGTAATATGGTTTGCAAAAAAATTAGACAGTAGTTAATAGCAAATAAAATTAAAGACTTCCATAATCTTACCATCTAGAAATAATCACTTTCAGTATTTTAGCACACACCTTTCTCATGGGTAGCAGTATACAGTGTCACTTAATATAATTTACATTCTCAAAAATGTTAGTATTAGACTTAACTGGGTTAGAGGTAGAACCTTTTGTCTATCTAAGAGGATCAAGTGAACATTCTTCAGGAGTAAAAGACATAATGCAGAGCTGGCAACTATAGAAAAGCTGGATGAGGGTGACAAAAGTATCTGAAGTACTAATAGAATGAGAAATTATGGGACCAAGATACAGTAAATAAGGAAAGCCCAGGGAGAGGAACTTGAGTTTGAAGGCATATGCCAGTTTCACAGGAGGTGGCTGAGAAGCTTAGCTGAAATTTTGACAGACTTGTAGGGTTGGGGAGGATATATCTTGGAAGTATGTATGCATAATAAATTCATAATAAATATGCAAATTTCATCAGAACTAGAAGTTAGTAAAAAGGAAATTCTAGAATTGAAATATATAACTGAATTTAATAATTCAGTGGATGGTTTTAACAGTGTATTAGATGCAACTGAAGAAATCAAAGAGAGAATTAATGAGCTGGAAATGGGGTTAGAAGAAAATAAATAGATGGAAGCACAGAGGGAAGAGTTTGGAATGTACTGAAAGAGATTAAGAAATAGACAGGAAATGCTGAAAAGATTCCACACGTGTATACATACATATATACCATATGTGTAATTGGAATTCCTGAAGAAGAGGAGAGAATGAAGCAAAAGCTTTGTTTGTAGTGATAATAGCTGAGAATTTTGCAAAATACGCTAAAGAAATAAAGCCACAGATTGAAGAAACACTAAGGATCCTGGGCAGAATAAATATACAGACATACTAAACATTACAGTAAAAGCTTTAAAACCAAAGACAAAGTGAAATCTTAAGTAACCAGAGGGGAAAATAAAGAAGGAATAAAACTGACGGCTAGCTTCTCAGTAGAAGCAGTGGAAGTTGATAGACAAAGGAGTACTCTTCTTAAAGTGTTAATAGGAAATGACTGCCAGTCTTGAATTCTGAACCTACTGAAAATACCATTGAACTACAATAAACACATTTTCAGACAAATGGAGAGTTTCTTATGATGGAACAGCACTAAAGGGAATTCGAAATAGTATCTATTAGGCAGAGAAGGAATGTGATCCCAGGCTTGGAATAAGAAAGAATGAAGAATTAAAAAAACAATGTGTGTGAGCAAATGGAAATAAACATTGACTCCATGCAACACATGTAATGTCTTAGGGTTTTAAATTATGTATGGAATTAAACTAACAGTAGTAATAGCTTGTATATAGGGAGGAGGTAACTTTAGTATTTGTTAGATCTTTGCATTTCATAATCTCTAAAATAATTAAAAGACTAGCAAGAGAATATATAACTACTAAGCTTAATAGAGGGGGAAATATGGAATAATAAAAAAGCAAGAAAGGAAAGAAAAAGAAGTGTAGGAAAAGTACTGAGATGAAACTAGGATATCATTAAATGGCATTGTAATCATAGATTACTTGTAAATGCATTAAATGGTCCAGATAAGAGAGAAAGATTTCAGACATAATTGAAAAACAAACCTCACCTTCAATATAAGGGTATAGGGAGTCTGGATGTAAAAAAAAGTAAAGGATGGAAACAATTATCCAAAAATTAACCATAAGAAGGCTGGTATAACATACTAATATTATTAGATAAAAAGGCATTAAGGCAAATACCAATTTTAGAGATAAAGAGGGACAATTTATAATGATTAAATGTTTCATTAGGCAGGAAGAAGAGTTCTGAATTTGTATGTGTTCAGTAACACAGCCTCAAAATACATTAAGCAAAAATAGAACATATGGGGAAAAATAGACCTCCATAATATTAATGGGCAATAAGCACATCTCTGGCTCTCTCAGTAGTTGGAAGAACAATCTGTGTCATTAAGAATATAGATTTGAACAATGTAAATAATAAGCTTGATCTGTATGATACATTAGAACACTGCGTATTATATTCACATCATTTCTTTTCAGTCTTAAGTGGATTATTATATAAATATTGTCCACATTCCAACCCTTAAACTAAGTTCTCAATAAATTTGAAAATACTGAAAATAATCTTAAGTATATTCTCCAGTAGTGCTATTAAGCTGGAAATTAACTACCAGCCAGAATTAACAGAATAATCCTCACTTTTATAAATTAAGCAATACACTTTTATGTAACCCATGCATCAAAGATGAAATCACAATAAAAATTTGAGAATATTTTGAACTGATTAATAATGAAAATATTATAATTATAACTTGTGGGATATGGAGTTTGGTAGCCAGCCACCAAGATGGTGCCCAGTGATTCTTCCCTCCTCATGCTGTTACCCATTGGTAGTCTCCTTGTTGAATAGGGTTGACCTGTGTAACCTATAGGATACTGGGAAAGTGATGTAGGGTGACTTCCATTGCTTGATTGTGAAAGGTTATAAGACAGTGGGAGTCACTGTCTTATTCTCTTGACGTGAATGGAAACATCTGTCTTATTCTCTTGACTCACTTGTCTTGAGGGATGCCTGCTGTGTCATGTCGACAGGGCACTCAGACAGCCTTATGGAAAGGTCTTCATGGTGAATAATTGGAGTCTCCTACCTTAGCCGTGTGAGTTGGCCTTTCTGGAAGCATGTCCTCCATCCTCATTTAAGCCTGGGCTGACATCTTGACTTCAACCTCAGGAGACCCTGAGCCAGGACCACCCTGCTAAGCTGTTCTAAATTCTTGACCCTTAGAGACTGTGAAATAATGAATATTTACTGTTGTTTCCAGTAGCTAAGTTTTGGGATAGTTTGTTATACAACAGTAGATAATTAATACCCAGCTGAAGCAGTGCTGAAAGGGAAGTTTATAGCCCTCAATGCATATATTAAAGAAAAGGCTGAAATTCAGTGATTAGATGTATTTCTCAGAAAGTTAGAAAAAGAACAGGAAACAATTAAGGATGGAAAAAATAATCATAACAGTAAAGAGTATCAACAAAGCCAGAAGTTCTTTGAATGAAATACTAAAAATGGTGTAAGACTGAGATTAATTTAGGATCAAAATAGAAATATCATAAATATTATCATATTTGAAAAAGGGAATCACTATAGACCCTTCAGACACTAAAAAGTATATTTTAAAAGTTTTATATAGAAAATTTGAAAAAGTGAATTATTCTAAGACTGGCACAGAAAGAAATAAAATCTGAATAGACCTGTAACTATAAAATGCATTGAATCTGTAGTTAAAATTCTTTCTCTACCTGTTAGTATTTCTGTCAGAAATGTTTAACCTGAATCACATGAGGAAGCAGTCAGACAAATGCAAATTAACAGTTTATGAAAGCAATCTATATCCTTCAAAAGCTTAGTTTCAAAAAGACAAAAGGTGGGAGAACTATTTTATAAGGGAAGTAAAAAACTGTGACAAATATAAATATGTGATTTGGATCCTGTCTTTAAGAGAGGAAAAAAAAAAGAAAACCTATAATGGACATCTGAGAAATTGGGGGAAATTTCAATATTAATTGTATATTAAATGTCTTGAGTCTAATAAATGTATTATGTAGGAGAATATCATTGTTCTTAGGAGATACATGCTGAGGATTTTAGGGTTGAAGTGTCATGATGTCTGCAACTTAGATTCAGATGGTTCAAGTCCATCCAGTAGCCAGGGGCAAGTGTGGCAAAATATTAACGATTGGTGAATCTTGGTGACTGGTATGTGAGTGTTCATTGTACTATTCTTGCAGCTTTTATGCAGATTTGAAAGATTGCAAAGCGACATTTGGGGAAAATGAACAAATGCTATACTATCACTGCAACTGTTCAACATTAGCAAGTACTACTAAGCAAGAAAAAACAAAAATGTATAAATATTGGAAAGAAAGAGAAAAAAATTCTCATTTTCTTTTTTTTGGCCGTGCCGTGTGGCATGTGGGATCTTAATTCCCTGACCAGGGATCTAACCCCTGCCCCCTGCAGTGAAAGCATGGAGTCCTAACCCCTGGACTGCCAGGGAAGTCCCCCAAATTCTCATTTTTCAAACAGTTTGATTACCTACTTGAAAAAGCCAAGAGAATCAATGGAAAATGCCTTGACAGATTTCAGTTTAATCTTACAGTAGTTGTGGGACTAGATAGTGATAATGGCTGCAGAGTATTGTGAATGTACCAAATGCCACTTAATTATACATTTTAAAATGGTTAAAGTGGTGAATTTAACGTTGTGTGAATTTTACCCCCTCCTCCACTCCCCCATGCTAATAGCTCTGTCTAGAATGCACATGTGAGCACACAGGAAAGATTTGCATTTTAACAGTTAGTAGGACGGCTTACTACCTTTAAATAATGCATTCTTTAATAGCAAAATAGAGGATCAACATATATTAAAGACTGCTTATTTTGTCACTGAATAAGTTGTAAAAGTAGAAGTTATTATGCTCTCAGGCACATGTTATATACTAGACAGTTACTCAGGATGTGTGATTTCAGGAAAACTGTTTTGACTTTGGAAGTAGACATGTGAGATTGCAGTACAGAATCACAAAGCCAAAAGGGACTTTGAGAAATTGCAGTTCTTACTGTTTCCTTTATTTAGAGGTGCATGTTACAGTCATCGATGAGTAGCTTTGAGGTTGGTTAATAAAACATGGCTATATGTCAGCGATACTGCATTTGAGGAAATGTTGTTACTTAGAAACAGTAAAAGGAAGGCTTCAAAAGTTAAAAATGCCTGTTGGGTACTAAAAAAAAAAATCTCTTAAAACGCAAACTTAAGAGGATTTACCTGGTGAATTCTATAAAACCTATTAGAACTGCTGAGAGCTTAGTAAAACATTTAGATATAGGACCCATGTCCTAAAACCAAAACTTTCTTATAAACCATCAATAATCAGTTTGCAAATATAATGAAAAAAGTACATAATTCATAATAGCAACAAAAGCTTCACATAGGAGTAAACTTACCAGGAGACGGGGAAAGGTCTTAAAAATAATGGCAGAACCTTGGGTGGTGGGGAGGGAATAGTCTAAATAAGTGAAAATTTCTACCATGCTCCTGAATCAGGAGATTCAATGTTGTAAAGCTGTCACATCTCCAGATCATGGTGTAAAGTCAGTGTATTTACATTTGAAATCCCAGTTGCTTTGTTTTAATGGAACTTGGCATGTTATCAAGTTCATTTAGAAAGAGAAAGATAAGCACAAATAGCCAACCACCCACCCAATCCCTCAAAAAAAACCCTCAACTTTTTGCGATACTAGGTATTTAAAAATGCTTTAAAAGATGTTATAAACAGTATAGTGTCAACCCAGGGCTAGACAAAGACATCAGTGAGACAAAATAGAGAGCAACAAACGTCTTGTGTATCTGTCATATTAAGTGACCTGTGTTCTAACTAACTTTAATTAAAATTCTTTACTCTGTGTTTGCAAGGTTACAAATTTTACATTGTTTTAATTAACAAGAATTATCCAATTGTTAATATAATTTCAGTTACTACTTTTAATGGGATATTCTCTAAAACTCATTGTTAGTCCATATTCTGAAACATATCTACTTAGATGTAAATAATCACTTAAAAAACCCTTGATTTCATATATTCGAAGAGAAGGAGCTTAGAAGAAGCTTCACTGAAGAAGTCGTAGGTTCAAATTTTATCTCTCTTACAAAGTGTATATAACCTTGGGGAAAAGCATGAAACAGAGATAATAAACTATCTCTCTCTGGCATGTTGTAATGATAAGTAAGTATGTAACTCATACGGAAAAACAAAACCAACCCATTTCTTCCCAACACTTCCTTTTCTCTTAATGGCAATACTGGTCTTCCTTTTGCATAAGTTCCTTTATCTTGAATGTCTCATGAGTCAGCAAGTTGTGTTGCTTCTTTCATGAAGGTAGGGGGTACTGCCGTCCAGTTAAGGTTCTTGGATCAATTGGATTGATTCTTGGTTCTTTATCTTATCTGTTCCTTTTCAATCAATATTATATACTGCTGTCAGACAGATCTTTGGGTTGCCTTCAGTGTTTTACTTGAGAACTACAGTTAACCTCTTAACTTGGTGTTATTGGGTCCAGATTTTCTATCCATTTAACCCATTTCCATACCACTTCCAAAATGAACACTTAGTCTTATAGATCTTTCTGTTAACTATCACATTCCCTCTCACTTTTGTATTTTTGTTCGTCTTATTCCTTTGCCTAGTGCGTTTTTCTTGTTTTCCTTATATTTTTCTGTCTTTTAAGCTGCCTTAAAAGCTGCCTTTGGTCCAGGATGTCTCTGGACCAAATTGATCTTGCTTTCTCTAGCTTGTTTGTGTAGCACAAATGTTAGCCCTGTTCCAAAGTTACGATATAATTTTTGTGTTTTCTTATAATACTTTTATGGTTTTGTTATTTAAATATTTAAAGTGTTGATCACTTGGAATTTATCCTGCTTTACAGTCTGAAGAATGGATCCATTTTTCCCCAGATTGTTGCACAGTTGTCCCTTTACCATTTATGCATTTACGATCCATTGTTTCCTCAACTGATTGAGATGCCTCCTTTATCTTAAGTCTTGCGTATTAGGGTCCAGTTTGGACTTCACATTTTTCCATTGGTCATTCTGTCATTGTGTACCTACTGTGCCCCATAGTTTTAATTAATTGGCTTTGTGGTCGGTTTCACATTGATAGGACTAGATCTTTACTTTTCTCTTTGTAAAAGTTTTTCTGACTGTTCTTGTTAGTTTTGAAAATAATCATTTATTGAGATCACATTACATTTACAAATTAGAGATAGACTTCATTTTTTACAGGTTATGAGTTTTCACTGCAATAATATTACCTATGTTTTGGATTTCTTGTGTTTTACTTAAAGTGTTAGTTGAAGTTAACTTTGAAAAACTGTTTAACTTCAGTAGCAGCTCAGGAAACTGAATTGCAAATGTTATTCCTTTTTAGTTTAGCCCAATGGCCAAAGGCTCTCAAAGATACATGGTCTCTACTGGTGCTGATGGGACAGTTTGTTTTTGGCAGTGGGATTTAGAATCCCTGAAATTCAGGTAAGTGACTTTAATTGTGTAATAAGTTTTCTTTTTTAATGTTGTTACAGTTTAGTCTAGTGAAATGAAATCTGATTATAAAGAGAAATTGTGTATTGTGGTTCCGTTTTTACTTTTGAATTTAATTTTTGTTAAACACAGCATATGTGCCATATTGACTACTGTTTACACTGTACGATTTAGATAGTTGGATATGTAAAAGGAGCATAGCCATGCTGTCTTAGTGGGCACATTTTTTTGAAAAAGAAAAAGTGATAGTATATATGTGAACATTTTGAAAAATGTTAGAAAAGTATAATTACATGGGCAGAAATTTAGGAAGGATCCTTTAAGAATCAGACCTGGATCATAGCCCTGCACTGCCCAGTGTGTTACCCGCTAGCCACATGTCTCTATTGAGCACTTCGGGTGTGGCTAGTGCAATTGAGGAATCGAATTATTAATTTAAATTTAACTGATACGATTCAGTTATTACAAAACTTTTAAACGTATTTCAAACAACTTGAATATGTGAATTTAGTTTTTCATCTATAAGTTTTATGAAATCTGAGTACAGATCAAGTATTTTTGATGAAAACTGTTCAAATTGAGATGTATTATTAGTGTCTAGTATGATCTGGAAGATTTAAAAGATTTAATATGAAAGAACCTAAAGTTCTCAATAAAATTTTACTAACATTGATGTGATATTTTGGATATATTGGTTTAAATGAAGTAAAACTAATTTTATCTTTTTACTTATAATGTGGCTACTAAAAAACCCTAGTTTTATCTTTATACTTAATGATGTGGCTACTAAAAATTTAAAGTTACACGTGTGGCTCGCATGCCCTTTCTGTTGGACCATGCTATCACCCGGTGGTTCTACATCCTACTCTGCGGCCTCGATAATGGATTCTCTCACACTGTCTGAGCTTTAGTCACCTAAGTTACAGAACGGGGGTTAGTAGGCTTGCTCTTTCTGTATACTGTGTTCTGTATAAGTTTGGGGATTGGACAGTTCTCTGAAATCCATCCAGCTATAACAGCATATGTGGAAATATTTGGTATACTGTGAGGTACTAGAAATAAGATTATAACATTTAAATATGCTAGATTAAAACCAATATTTTAAACCATGTTAATGTGCTAAACTAATGTATTTTTCTTTTCAAGTCCACGTCCCCTGAAGTTCACTGAAAAGCCTAGACCAGGCGTTCAAATGCTTTGTTCTTCTTTTAGTGTTGGTAAGATAACTTTAGTGTTTTTTTCTTAGTTTTATTTTAGCATTTTGAATGACCACATTATGAGAGAGAGCTGGCAGAAAGGAGGCTTAAAGTGTCCATATGAGCAGTTCTTGTGCCATGTGCCCTGTGTGTATGATAAACCAAGAATGTGGTTCTTTTAACTGAACTGCATGTTTTTGGTAGTTTAAATTTGTTTTCCACACATCTTGTGAAATTATTCTCCATTTTCTTGTACAGTGGACTTGTGTGAAACCTTTCTTTTTGGGAGAGGTCAAAGATCTTTCCCCATAGAAGTCTGAAAATGTGAACAAGTGAACTTTATATTCCAAAGCTAGGTTTAGGTGTGTAAAGCTGTTCGGAAAGCAGAGCCCCTTTTCATGCATTTTCAGAGCCGCAGCATCTTAAAGTCATTGTCACAACTAATACAGCAGAAGGAGATAGTGAACATTTCCAGTCCGAATTAACTTTTAAAAATTAAGCCTCATTTGATGTGTGCTTCCTGCCCTCCCCCCCCACCCCAGCACCACCAAACAATTCTCCGACACTAGTTAGGTGTCCTATAATTCAACTCAATTCTGACACTACCTACCTAGAGAATAGTGTGAGATCCCACAGGTTAAGGGCTCAGTCCTACAAGATGCCCCACCTACCCCCAGCCTCAGACCAGGTTGTCACCTGTGCTTCTGACTGATGGGCTATATAGAGCAGAGATTCCCACAACTTCCTCCTTGGGTTTGATTAATTTGCTAGAGCAGCTGACAAAACTCAAACATTTTACTCACTAGATTTTCGGTTTATTATAAAAGGATATAATTCAGGAATAGCCAGATGGAAGAGATGCATAGGATAAAGTACATGGGAAGGGGCACTCTCTGGGTGTGCTATTCTTCTCTGATCTCCACCTGTCCATCAACCTGGAATCTCTCTGAACCTTGCCCTTTTTTTTGCGGTACGCGGGCCTCTCACTGTTGTGGCCTCTCCCGTCGCAGAGCACAGGCTCCGGACGCGCAGGCTCAGCGGCCATGGCTCACGGGCCCAGCCGCTCCACAGCATGTGGGATCTTCCCAGACCAGGGCACGAACCCGTGTCCCCTGCATCGGCAGGCGGACTCTCAACCACTGCGCCACCAGAGAAGCCCTGAACTTTGCCCTTTTGAGTTTTTTATGGAGGCTTCATTACATAGGCACAGTTGGTTAAATCATTGGTCGTCAGTGTTGATTCAGCTCTCTCCCAGGTCTCTTATCACATGGTTGGTTCCCCTAGCAGTTAGCTCCCATCCATAGATGCTTTCCAAAAGTCACCTCATTAACATAAACTCTGTTGTGTTTGAAATGGGTTTGATGAAAATCAAGACACCAGTATCACTTCACTTAGGACATTCTAAGGGTTTGAGGAGTTCTGCCAGAAAAAGGGATGAAGACCAAATATGTATTTCTTCCTAAAAGTCACAGCATTACACTGCATTAATTTTAAAAGTTCTTTATATAATGAATTAGAAAACAGATTTATTGAGATAAATTTAGTTTTGGCATAGAGAGCTTGCTTAATTTAATATAGAAATTTGGTTAAGATATTTGTTACAAACTGGATTTTTTAAACCTTAAAATTTTTATTTCAGGTGGTATGTTTTTAGCCACAGGTAGTACTGATCATGTAATCAGAATGTATTTTTTGGGTTTTGAAGCACCTGAAAAAATCGCAGAACTTGAAAGTCACACTGTAAGTATTCACGTTTTAAAATTCTGTAGATTGTTAATATTCCTGTTGGTACATAGCCTCATATTGCTAAGGGAAATTGTTACTGATTTTAATTTTAACTTAAATTTAGGGGGAATTGGAGGTGAAACATGATATTGACAAATTCAGCACCTTATGGTGCCAAATACTTTGCAGTGGTTATTTCAGCTTTAAGTCCAAACTCTTGATTATGATAATTAATCTGGGTGATTAGGTTTGAATTGGGTCTATTTATCTAAACCAAACTCATGAAATTAGAATGCTGTTTTATCAATGTGTACTAAGATAGATAACTCTTCAGTATTCTGGAGTGCTGGTTAGCGGTCAGGTCATCTTTTCTCCTATAGGAAGTTCTGTGAAGTTATTTGATAAAAAAAATCACTTTAAAAGAAATTATTATTATTATTTTTTGCACATAATCATCGAAGTGAATATGCCTTGTTTTCAGCTATTTAAACCTTTTATTTTGATCACTATCTACACGTCAATTTTTATACAGATGTAATTAATTGCAAATACTGCTTTAATTTTAGAAGTAGGCTTCTTTTTACCACATGTGTCTGTCTTTGAGACAAGAGCTGTATCTTAGTCTTATTAGGTTTGTAGTTAGATTCTTTGCACTTAAACGTACAATATATGTTTGAATGGCAGGGTTAAGCAGCGTAAGTGCATATCTCTAGCTTTAAACCAAATATGCTTCTGGCTGTAAAACTGAGTGGGTTTTCTTTGTGTACAGACTATGTAGATGATTACTTTTGTGTTTGGTTTTTTCCCCTCTTTAGGATAAAGTTGATAGTATCCAATTTTGTAACAATGGTGATCGGTAAGTAAGTGTGTGTGTGTTTGTTTTTTTAAATTTTTTAATTTAATTTTTTTTATACAGCAGGTTCTTATTAGCCATCCATTTTATACACATCAGTGTATACATGTCAATCCCAATCTCCCAATTCATCCCACCCCACCCCCACCCCCCACCGTGTTTGTATTTGTGGGTGTGTTTTTAGGTAAATATACTATGCTTCCTATTAGTATAACTAATATATCACTTTGTAGGTATATATCATATTGCAGGTACTTGTTAGTAAATGTAATAATTGAAGGAAAAGTGTCTGGGGCAGGGAGGAAACAATTAAATGTAAGTTTTTAGAATTGTAGTTTCTGCAGCCTCCTATGACCAAAAAGTAGTTTTTCTTTATCTCGCTGCTGGCTAAATGTTTGATTTATAGGAAAATTAGGTGTAAGGATAAAGAAATTTGTTATATTTGAGTAGTTAAAAGAAAATCTTTTCTAATCTCCCAATCACTGTGATGTAGTGCAACAGAATTATCACTTAAATTATATCCTTTATGGTCCCCAGTGTCTTTTCAGGTACCTTTCCTAAACTGTGATTTTTTAACACTTAACTTTATTAAATGATTGATTTATTTTTACACATGGCTAGCATGAATTAATTTGAGTTTAGAGTTAAAATGCTTATAATGGTGCTTTTGGTCTTACTGTTTCTTCCATACATTTTTTTTGTGTGTGTGTGTGGTACACGGGCCTCTCGCTGTTGTGGCCTCTCCCGTTGTGGAGCACAGGCTCCGGATGCACAGGCTCAGCGGCCATGGCTCACAGGCCTAGCCACTCCACAGCATGTGGGATCTTCCCAGACCGGGGCACGAACCCGTGTCCCCTGCATCAGCAGGCGGACTCTCAACCACTGTGCCACCAGGGAAGCCCATCTTCCATACATCTTTAATTGTCCTTCTCCCCCCCACCCCCCCTCCAAATACTTATTGTACATTGTCTTTTCAAAACTCAATCTATTCGAGAAGCTAGTGATTGAGTTTGAAATGTGCTTTACTTAATAGGGCTAGGCAAATCATAGCAAACCAGATTTTCTCTGTTTAGATACGTGCTAAATTCCGTGTCTTTTGGAATAAACACCTATAGATTTACCTGCAGTCAAGATAGCTACAATAAAAATTTTTTCACTTGAAATATTAACTGTAGCCCTTGGTAGCACGTATGTGAGTAGAAGATCTTCTTTTCTTTTAAGGTTTTTAAGTGGTAGCAGAGATGGAACAGCACGGATTTGGAGATTTGAGCAGTTAGAATGGAGAAGCATCTTACTGGATATGGCTACAAGAATCTCAGGGTAAGTTGAGATGGTTTGTTTCTAAGTAGGTGCATCCTAAGTACTTGGTCTCTCTCTCTCTCTCTCTCTCTCTCTCTCTCTCTCTCTCTCTCTCTCTGGTTGGTTGATCGCTTTGTTCAGGGGACTGGAGCCACCTCCTATTAGAAGAGCTACGATCTAAGTGAATGGCTCCCTCCTGCACATCTGACAGTTAAATACTTAAACCTCATATATTTTTTTTTTTAAGAATTAATTAATTAATTTTTGGCTGCGTTGGGTCTTCGTTGCTGCGCGCGGGCTTTCTCTAGTTGTGGCGAGCGGGGGCTACTCTGTTGCAGTGCATGGGCTTCTCATTGCAGTGGCTTCTCTTGTTGTGGAGCACGGGCTCTAGGCACATGGGCTTCAGTAGTTGTGGCTCGCAGGCTCTAGAGCACAGGCTCAGTAGTTGTGGTGCATGGGCTTAGTTGCTCCGCGGCATGTGGGATCTTCCTGGACCAGGGCTCAAACTCGTGTCCCCTGTGTTGGCAGGCGGATTCTTAACCACTGTGCCACCAGGGAAATCCCCGCCTACTATTTTAAAAAATATATAAAAATAACTCAAGTATATCAAATGTGAAAATTTTCAGAAAATTCTACTTTTTGAAGGTAGGATTTTTGGAATTTTTAAGAAGACACAGCTACGTCTGGCGAAAAAAGCAAACACACTTTATTTAGGTTTAAAAAAATTAGGCTCCAGTGGGAGTGAAAATTTTTCTTTTTGTATGCTGAAATTTTGGTTTGTAAAGTGGCATTGAAGGCAAGTTTGTCTGTCCCCCTCCCTCAACCTCCAAAGTCTCAAAAACGTATCTTTAGCATCTTTGAGATAAGTTTAGTACTTTGCAAGATAAATATTACAAATTTCAAATACATTGCTTTTTTGGTTTGTATATTTTGGGAGGCAGTACAGGTGGTAGAAAGAATATGTGTTTTGGAGTCAGACCTTTGCTCAAATACCATTTACACTGTTTAAAGCTATATAATTTTGACAACATCATTTAATATTTATTAATCTGTTTCATCATCTGGGAAGTGAGACTACCTGCCTTTAAGTATTGTCGGCAATTTTAAATCATATGAAAATTTCCAGCACTGCTTGGTCTAGAGTAGGCATATCAATATTCTTAGGAGTTTTTCTGAGAAATGTTACACATTTTAGATCTTCATGTCTGCTTTATTTTTAGTAATAGTAGGAGAAATTAACCCATTCTCTGCTGTGGCTCAAACAGTTGTATTGGATTTCAAAATAAATTTGATATTAATATTTTTGTGGAATGATCTGTGGTAGAGAATGGAAAGAATACATACTAGAAATCTGATAATCCTTGTTCACAAACAAATCTTTACAGTTATTTAAAAATGTTAGATCTGGATATTTAGAAGCATCTTAGTGTGAAAGTAAATAATAATGAAAGAATGGCAGTGAAGAACATTTGAAATGGTATTCGCCCATGAATAATTATTTTATTAGGCAAAATAGGAATACCATTGTAAAAACTTGAATAAAAAGTTTTAAGTGAGACTGAGAACTGTATATTTTTCTTGTTGTCACCCTCTCTTCATGGAGAGAACTTTTCTTGTATTTTCCCTCATGGTGGAAATACTCTTTTCTCATTTAAAGTTTTACTTATTTCAAATCTTGAAAGGCAGTGTTTTCTGTGTGTAAAAATTGATGGATATATTTGTTTTAGGGTTCTAATCTTGGCTAATCAACTTGATGAAATGCAACATGTCTGTTAGTAAATTCAAATGAAGTGTGGAGGGTCTTAGCCTGTATTCCATTTTGTCATTTATTTATTTTATTTATTTGGCTGCGTTGGGTCTTAGTTGTGGCATGTGGGATCTTCATTGCGGCATGCAGGCTTCTCTCTAGTGGTGGCGCACGGGCTCCGTAGTTGTGGCACATGGCCCAGTTGCCCCGTGGCATGTGGGATCCTGGTTCCCCGACGAGGGCTCAAACCCGTGTCTCCTGCATTGGAAGGTAGATTCTTAACCACTACGCCACCAGGGAAGTCCCCTTTTGTCTTTTATGTTACACTTCCTCTGACCAATCTAGTTAGATTTATTCTCTCATTTGTGTTCCATGGTGCTTACATAGATAGGTGTTACATAGCACTCATTCCATATTCTTGTAGCCGTTTTCTTTAAAATACATGTTTATTATATGCTTAATCATTTCTTAGAATGTGCTCTGTGATTTCAGAAGCAGCTAGGTCCCCCCAGTCCCCCCAACCCCATACTACTGACTGCTGTATTTTATACAGAAACTTTGCATATTGCTTTCATAAAGGCAGCAAAACACTGCAGACGTGTATCCAAGACCGTTCTTGGCAAGGACCTGTAGGAACAGTTTATAGGGAAGTAGAAAGAGATGAATGCAGCTCATTTACAGTTCAGCAAATTGAGAGTCTGTGTCAGGCACTTTGCTAGACATTGGGGTCATGAAGATGAATTACCTTCTTTCTGTCTTCCTGAAGTTTTTTGTCATCTATAGAGAGTGAAGCAGTTGAAAGTATTACTTATAGGGCTTGGGGTCAGGAGAAGGGAATAATTAGAAAAGAGGTAGAGAGAAAAAGCTTTGCTTTTATGAGCAGCGGCGGTATTCCGAAATCTGCCTGTATTCAGTCTCCGAACTGTTTGTAAATCATCCCTTACCCCTCGGGATTTTGCCCTTATCTGTTTATAGATAATCTTTTGCGGGTCAGATGTGATGAACTCTCTATCGAGTTGGTAAGGTATGGACATGAGCTGGATTACTTCAATTATTTTTGTATTGATGAGGGATTGTGTACATTGTACAGCCTCCTACACATATAGCATTGCACATTTCATATTTTTTTTCTTAGAGATTTATCTTTAGAAGAGGAAAGGTTTATGAAACCCAAAGTAACAATGATAGCTTGGAATCAGAATGATAGCATTGTTGTCACAGCTGTGAATGATCATGTCCTCAAAGTGTGGAATTCTTATACTGGACAACTGCTTCATAACTTATTGGTAGGTAGTTTTTATAACATACAACAAATCAAAAATTTTTGAACTATAATTTTATTTTTAATAAACATGTTTCATTTCTATTATCAAATGAATAGAAATTTGTATATATACTAATGTATAAATTACTGTCATTAATACATATTTAAAAACTGTTATACACTGTGACAATATGGGCTTTTAATTTTAAACTTGTAACTTGCAAACCCTCCTTAACTGTATGACTTTGTTGAATAAAGGGACATGCTGATGAAGTATTTGTTTTGGAGACACATCCCTTTGATTCCAGAATTATGTTATCTGCAGGACATGATGGCAGCATATTTATATGGGATATTACAAAAGGCACCAAGATGAAACATTATTTTAATATGGTAAGTGGAGTGAGAGGTATCTTTATGCATGTTTGCATTTGTTCCAAGTATTTGGATAATGAAGTGTAGCCAGAAACCTATCTGCATATTTTGGCAGTTTATATTTCTAGAAATCAGGGTACTACCTAGTCTGATAAATATCTGATAGCCATATATACGTACATACATACAAATGTGAAATTAATCTGTATAACTAATTCACATGAGGGGAAGATTTTCAAAATTTATTTATTTAGCTTTGTGTGTGTGAATTTTCCCTGTCTGTGTTTAAATTGGCAAAATTATGGTAATTCACACAACTTTTTCACTATTTAAATTTATTAAAACATTTGATAATAGGGACTTCCTGGCCATCCAGTGGTTAAGATGCAGCACTTCCAATGCAGGGGAACTAAGATCCCACATGGCACGTGGTGCAGCCAAAAAAAAAATTTGATAATAAAAAATAATACTCAGAGTCATCTAGGGAATCGAACATCATTGTTTGTTTTTCAGTGTTTCTGCTTTTTGCACATGAATATTTGAAAACCAGATTACGATCTTATTGCATGTTTTTAGAATTTCTTATACATAACTACAATACAGTTACCAAAATAGGCAAATTTAACATTGATAAAGTAGCGTTATCTAATCCAGGTTTACATTCAAATTTTGTCAGTTGTCCTAATAATGCCTTTATAGTTATATTTTACCCCTTGGACCAGGATCTGATTCAGGATCATGCATTGTATTAAGTAGTTATGTATCCCTAGTTTTGTAAGATCAATAATTCTGCCTTTTTTTTCCCCTATATCTTGCCCTTTTACAGGCAAATAATGTTACAGGATATCTCTGTTTTGTCTGATACTTCTTCATGATACAATACTGTTTCACATTTTTTTTATGTAATAAAACATAAATGATAGTGTGCCGTCCATGCATTATATTAGACGGCACATGATATTTATGTTCCACTGTTATATGGTGGTAATTATTAATATTTGGTTAAGGTGGCATCTGCCAAGTTTCCCCACTGATTTTTAAAATAGTTGTTTTTTCTTTGTAAATTTTAAACTGATTTGTTCAGAGACTATGTAAATGTCTGGTTCCTCATGAAACTTTCACAAATATCAGTATCCATCGAAGGCTTTCTAATGGCATCGTTCTTTACATATTTAGTAGTTGGCATTGTTGCACATAGTTTTGTAATCCTTTCTCATTTTATGTAAAGAATGTTTTTCAAACCCTTAAATATTTTTTAAGAATTTGCAAGTGTATTTTTGACGGTAAATTCAGCCTATCTTAGAAGTATGTTACCTATATGTTTAATTTACTGTTGTCGAGTATTTAAGTGGTTTCTAAAATATGCACAGTAACAATACTTTGAATGTTTTTATACTTGGCTGTTTAGGTAGATCCCTGATTATTTCCTTGGGATAAATTCTGAGGGAAATGTGTAAAAGGGCTTGTACATTGTTAAGACTTTTGATTTATATATATATATGAGATATATATATATATCATATATATATGATAGGTTTTATAAAATTACTCTTCAGTTTATATTGAGATCCAATTCAAACTATAATTAATTTTTGAGGCAATATAGTAGCATCCTATAGGTGAATGATTCTTAGATATTTGATTGAAGACCATCTTAGTTCATGTGTTCCATGTTTTTGTTGGGTTTTTTTGACCTTAAAATTTTCACTTCAATGTGCTTACACTGGACAGTTTCTTCAACAAACAGTTTAAAATACAGTTTTTTATTTATTAACATTAAGTGCACTAAAACAACTCAAATAGCCTGACCCAAGTACATCATTGGGCATCTCTGAAACTTGCATCTCTGTTCAAATTATTGGAAAAAGAACTAAGCCTTCTTCAGTTTTTCTATGGCCTTAAAATTCATAGGTACATCCATCTTTTAATTAGCCTTTAAAACTCAATAGGATCATTACATACTAAATTTAATCTATTAAAACAGAAAACTACATTAATTCAGGCTTTAAACAGAATATAAGCTAAAATAACCTCTAAGCCAAAGAGTAATCTGAAAAAAGTCTCAAATGGGCAACGATGATCTTATTTCCAGTCAGACACCAAAAATTGGCCTTGTATACTGAATTCTTGTTACCTTTACTGCTCAGCTGAGAGTCTCCTAATTCTTTAATGCTAGACAAATTACGTAGGGTTGTAAACTACTAACAAAAACAGTATTTCATTAAGTAAATAGTTAACATAATGTGACACTGAAGTGTTCTCCAGGCACAGTTGAAGGTCGGATTTTGTCAGGAATCATTGTGTAGGACTCTTCAGACTGCAGGTAAAAACCGGAGTCTGTCTTGCTCTGCCTAGGTAGGTTTGCCCACTTGGGAAAACTTCCTTCTCAGCAGGTACCCTGAGCAAAGCTTTTGGTGCAGTAAGTTCCACATGTATGATAGGAGAGTAGCTGCCACCATCTTTGCTTTACCAGCCAAGGGCTCTCCCCTCCCCACCCTCCTCTGCTTTACTTGGACTGAAGGTCTCAGGCCAGAGGTGTGAAGTGGTGCCAGGGTGCAGGTTGGGCTGTGGTGGAGGTGGCTCTTCAAAGGACCCTGGGGGTGAATCTGTGTAATAGGAGGGAAAATATTTACACATTTTTTTCCTTTTTATGTTATGAGAGAATGCAAATTTGTATACATGGATTATCTTATTCAGCAAGTTCCTAAATATCCCAATACCTTAATTCCTCCCCCCCACCCCATTTTGTTAATTGGCACTCAGTCATGTGTGGTATAGCAGTAGTGAATTATTGCTTTTCGAGCGGGTATTTAGGTATGTATGTGAGTTTGTTTTGGCAGTTAGCTGGGTGGATGAATCCTTTTTCCAACGCTGATTTAACTTGTCCTAAAGTTTAATTATTGGAACGTTATAGGCTGAGACAACAGATAAGCATAGCTCTACACTATTGAGTTAATGAAACAACTCATTTAACTATAAATTGATAATACTAAACTACTATAATTTACAGTTAAAAAAACAAGAATAAAACAGAAAACAGTTTAAAAGTTATCTCTTTAAGGCAACATTCATGATGCACTTAGAGTATTCTTTCTGAAATTTGTGGCAGTTTGAAATAAGGTAGTTGCAGGTGCAGGCATTTACATATGCACCCTTGAGACTTTGCAGCATTACAAATTTTGCGTTTCCACTTAGTCATCTAAGTGGAAAGCTTAAACTCCATAAAAGTATTGATTTTAGTTCATGAATTCCAAACTTTATTAATCTTTAATCATTTCTCTTGTAGTTTTTTTTTTTTTTTTTTTTTGCGGTACGCGGGCCTCTCACTGTTGTGGCCTGTCCCGTTGCGGAGCGCAGGCTCAGCGGCCATGGCTCACAGGCCCAGCCGCTCTGCGGCATGTGGGATCTTCCCGGACCGGGGCACGAACCCGTGTCCCCTGCATAGGCAGGCGGACTCTCAACCACTGCGCCACCAGGGAAGCCCCTCCCTTGTAGGTTATTAATCAAAAGATTTTTGTTATATATTGAAAGAAAAGTTTGTGAAATTGTCATTCACATGTAAGAAGTAAAGAAAGCCATTTTGGATTGGTTTATGATCCTTCATTTGATCAATTTGAGAACTAATTCTTAGAAGATCTTTTGAGATTTTTTTCTAGGCTAGTGGTATCTAAAATGAATTTTATTTTCTGAAAATATTAACATGTGCTTAACGAAAACTTTGTTTAAAAATTTGGTTTTTCAGAAGTTGATATAGCAAAAGCTCTTACACAGAAATGGTCATACATTTTTCCCTGTGTTTCCTAGATTGAAGGACAAGGACATGGAGCTGTATTTGACTGTAAGTTTTCACAGGATGGACAGCATTTTGCCTGTACAGATTCTCACGGTCACCTTCTGATATTTGGTTTTGGATGCAGCAAGCCATATGAAAAGGTCATTTCATATACTTTCTCACAGCATGTAAAATAGTTATAAAGGATGTTTTGAAAATAGGTTAGATGTATTGATTTATTTTTTTTTGTCTTTTCAAACAAAGTTAACTGGTTAATAATTTATTTTCTTTAACATGTGTAAACCTCAAAATATCAATTTGTAAACTTGCCTTTTCTAGATTCCCGATCAGATGTTCTTCCATACTGACTATCGGCCACTGATTAGGGATTCTAATAATTATGTCTTAGATGAGCAAACTCAGCAGGCTCCTCATCTTATGCCTCCACCATTCTTGGTAGATGTAGATGGAAATCCTCATCCAACTAAGTATCAGAGATTAGTACCAGGCCGAGAAAATTCTGCAGATGAACATTTGGTTCCACAGCTAGGTTATGTGGCAACAAGTAAGTTCTAAGTCTTTTTTTTTGTTTTGTTTAATTTTTAATTTGAAAAATGTAAGTAATAATACAAAGAACTTCTGTACTTTCAGATTCACCAGTCCTTAATATTTTGTTTTATTATTGTATCGCTGGATACATATTATTGTTTTGAACCATTTGACACTTACGTTCTGGCCCTCATGTCCATTTACCCCTAAATACTTCAGTATGTATTTTCTAAGAACAAAGATATTTTCTTATGTAATCATAAACTGTTATCAAAATTAGGACATTTAACAATTATATAATACTGTTATCAAATCTATAGTCTGTAATCAAATATTATTGTTCTAATAATGCCTGTTATAGCTTTTTTTTTCCTCCCTTGATGTAGATTTTAACTTGGGACTGCACATTAAATTCAGTTGTCATTGATTAAGTTCAGGTTATGCATTTGGGAAAGAAGACAACATAAATGGTGTTGTAGCCTTCCTGGAGTATCATGTAAGGATGCTCATGATTGTGTTTTGTGCACTTATTGGTGGTGCTGACTTTGAACACTTGGTATCCGCCAAGGTTTTCCACTATGAATTTTTTTTTTCTCTTTGTAATTATTAAGTAGCTTGTGGTTTAAATAACCTGTTCTATTTCAGACCTTTAGGATCCATTGATAATATTTGCCTGAATCAGTTGTTACTCTGAATGTTGTAAAATGGTTTTCTAACTCTATTATCATTGCATCTGCATTTTATCATTAGCTGGCCATCTACTACTCTCCCATTTATTTATTTATTTCGTTTATTAAGTTTTAGTATGGACTTCCGGGTTGTTATATAGTGGGTTACAATCCAGTACTATCATTGTTTAGTTGCTCATATTATCCTTGGATTTGGCTGGGAGAGTCCATTCAAGCTGAGTTTTGTGTATTTTCCCAAGTCCCCATCATTCCTTGAGCACTTCATTACTTTCTGGCAAAAGATGTTCCAGTCCCGTCTTGTACTTTGCCTGTCCTAGCCAAGTACAGAGTTTTTTGTTTTGTTTGCTTTTGTATTTGTTCATGGCAGTGTAATGTTTTTCCCTAATATTATTAAATGCTATTTTTTATTTATTTTTATTTTTTAAAATTTTTTGTGGTACGCGGGCCTCTCACTGTTGTGGCCTCTCCCGTTGCGGAGCACAGGCTCTGGACACGCAGGCTCAGCGGCCATGACTCACGGGCCTAGCTGCTCCGTGGCATGTGGGATCTTCCCGGACTCGGGCACGAACCTGTGTCCCCTGCATCAGCAGGCGGACTCTCAACCACTGTGCCACCAGGGAAGCCCTAATATTATTAAATGAAGAAAAAAGATGCTTCTATTTTGTTTGGATGAGGATTAATTTACTGAAACTAAATCACCTTAAGGTTAAAGATTAATGTAAATCACTATATGTTTACTCTTTCAAATTTTTTTATTAGTTTGATTGAAGTGTACTTTATATACAACAGAATTTACCACTTTTAAGTCTACAATTCATATGAGTTGAGAAATGTTAAACAGTCATGTAAACCACCACCACAATCAAGATACAGAACATTTCCATTGCCCCCAAAAGTTCTCTTGGGCCTGTTTGGAATTAGTCCTCTCCCTTCTCCTGGCCCCTTGTAATGACTGTTTTATTTTGTCACTTTGATTTTTCCTTTTTAAGAAATTTTGTATAAATGAAATCATACAATATGTAGTCTTTTGTGTCTGGCTTCTTTAACTTAACATGGTTCTTTTGAGATTCCTGTTGCAGGTATCAGTTGTTTTTTTCCTGTTTATTGATAGTGCAGCATTGTATGGATATACCATCATTTATCTATTCACTAGTAGCTGAAAACCATTAGTCTTTTTTCCATTTTGTAGCTGTTTTAAGGAGTGCTGAAATATCCAACTATCCTGTGAATTTGTCTTATTTTTTTCTTCAGTTCTCTCAATTTTCTCTGTATGTATTTTAAAATTCTGTTATTATATACCTACACATTTCAGATTGTGCTCCTGGTGAATTCTTTTTTTTTACAATTTTATTTATTTTTGGCTGCGTTGGGTCCTCGCTGTGCATGGGCTTCCTCTAGTTCTGGTGCGCGGGCTTCTCATTGCGGTAGCTTTTCTTGTTGCGGAGCATGGGCTCTAGGTGCGCGGGCTTTAGTAGTTGTGGCACACGGGCTTCAGTAGTTGTGGCACGTGGGCTTCAGTAGTTGTGGCTCGCAGGCTCTAGAGCACAGGCTCAGTAGTTGTGACCCGCGGGCTTAGCTGCTCTGCGGTATATGGGATCTTCGCGGACCAGGGCTCGAACCCATGTCCCCTGCATTGGCAGGTGGATTCCCAACTACTGTGCCCCCAGGGAAGCCCTGAATTAATTCTTTCATCATTATGAAATGTCCCTCTTTATCCTCAGGAGTATTTCTTGTTTTGAAGACTATTAACTTTGTTTCATATTAAAGTAAATAATCCAACTTTTTAAAATTAGTGTTATCATGTTGTATCTTTTCAATTCTTCTAACCAATATGTCTTTATATTAAAACAGATTTCTTGCAGGCAGCAATCTAGTCTGACAACCTGTCCTTTAATTGGACTGTGTAGACCATTTACATTTAATATAATTATTAGCGTGTCAGGCTTAAAGCTCTACATAATGCTACTTGTTTTGTCTATCCTTTCTGTTCTTTGTGCCGTTTCTCCTTTTTTTCCAAACTTTTTTGAAGTTGCTTATTTTTTAGTGTTTTATCATTATTGCCACTAATGTTTTATTAGCAATACCTGTTAGTCTTACTTATTTTTAATGGTTGTTCTAGGGCCTAAATTGTCACTGTGTAGTTTGCAGACCCATGGTTTTATCCATGACCTTTTATGGGGTCTTCGAGGTTATGACTATCTTCATAATAATATGAAACTATTATTTACCTTTGACATTTGCACTGATGAAACAGAAGCAGTGGTGGGTGAAACATTTGGTACCTGAGCACAAATCAAGGCCGTGGCACCAAACTGCTAGCGGTCATTGTATTCTCCACTGATTTGAACACACATTTTAAAATATTCTGAGTGTTAAAATTGGAAATATGCTTAAAACAGTTCTTGTTTGTGTCTGAAGTCTCTGTACTGACGAGTGGGAACGTGTACTATTGCCAGCCCTGTGAGAGTTCTGGCAATTTTTTGGCATTAAAAAATGGCTTGGCTTTTTCATGTTTTATTCCCCAGCATGGTGGAGTTTTAACCAATGTGTGTACATATTATTTAGCCAAAGAATCGATTCCTCATTGTGTACCTCTGAGCTTTCTGTGCAATCCAGTCCTCTCTGATATTCAGCCTTGCATATTTTAGTCTTTCCCCTGCTCTCAAACTCTGACCTCTGTCTCTCAACTCATTGTGACCTCTGGATGGTACTTGGGTTCCCTCTCCTTGTTCTGTAGTTTGGAGATTGCCTCCAGGCTGTTACCTGGAGCAATCAAAAGATTGGGCTCCATTGTCTTCTCTCAGGGATCACAGTCCTGTGCTGTTATCCAATATCTGAAAGCCCTTCTTTCATATATATTTTTTCCAGTGTTGTAGTAGTTTATAGTGGAAGGGCACTGTAGTACTTAAGCCTTTATGTGTAGAACCCTTCTTTAGTATTTGAATGGTGACTGCATTATGCCAAGTAGAAACAGGTATCATTCTTGATATTTCCCAAGTTACGTTTAAATTCAGTGCTGCGAAAGAAAAGTTACATAGGGTTTTTTGGGGAGGGGAGAGGATTAGAAGTCTCCTTTTCTGCTGTTTTCCCTTTGGTTCTATGTTGTGATCTTAGGGATGTTATGTTATTCCTAGTCCTAATTAAAGTCTTTTTATCCTTTTACGAAATTTTAAAAAATATACATTTATTTATTTTTATTTATGTTTGGCTGTGTTGGGTCTTCACTGCTGTGTGCGGGCTTTCTCTAGTTGTAGCAGGTGGGGGCTACTCTTTGTTGTTGTGCAAGGGCTTCTCATTGCGATGGCTTCTCTTGTTGCAGAGCATGGGCTCTAGGCACATGGGCTTCAGTAGTTCTGGCACGTGGGCTCAGGAGTTGTGGCTCGTGGGCTGTAGAGCACAGGCTCAGTAGTTGTGGTGCACAGCCTTAGTTGCTCCATGGCATGTGGGATCTTCCCGGACCAGGGCTTGACCCTGTGTCCCCTGCATTGGCAGGCGGATTCTAAACCACTGTGCCACCAGGGAAGTCCCTTGTTATCCTTCCACTTCTTGCTGTCTTAGTTCATTTTTTGACAGTGGTCAAAAAATTTCCGTGGATTTTGTTTAGCTCTTCTAAATTCTTCATTGATTTCCACAGTAAAATGGAGATGTCATCAATAAGATTTAAGGGATCTAAAAGTAGATTAGTAGAATAGAAGTATTTTTCCCCCTGAAATAGTATATGACATTTTTCAGTTTCTGACGTGTTACTATGGATGGAAGTATATCTTTGCATTCTTTTTGCCTAATACCCTATTAATTTCAATTTGTTAAGGTTCTGCTTATAAACTGGTGGGGGGGTGGTCCATGTTATTTATTATGTTCAAAGAAGATGCGTTTTATGGTGGGAGGATATGTAACGAGTTGATTGCATGAAAATGTCAATGTTTAGGTAAATTTCAAGACCCCACAACCATCTAACACTTTTTATCCATGAACACTAACTGAACCTATTAAATATCTCTGAAAATGTATTATTTGAAAAATAAAGAAGCAAAGACACTTAAAAATATCTGATTTTGTACGTGGAAGATTATGGCTATGCTTAAAGCTTATTTGAAAGAGTGACTTAAGCTTGGTGGGAGAGAGCTGGAGTTGGGAGTGGTCATTTGTTGAAGGCCTAAAAGGTGTTACTTTTTTTTATTTCATAAGACAGAGAAATGCCACTGCTTTTCTCTACATCAGAAATCGCACATTATTGGTTGTTATAGTCAGAGAGACCTTGAGAGATAAGATTTTAATGAAATACTTGTATAAATGAGGGGCGTTAATGTGAAACAGAAAAACAAGACTTTCACTTTCACTCAAGTGTGTTTCCAGGTGCTCACTGCTAAGGATTTCAGAACCTCTGTTGAGGTTTTTGTGGTACTTAGTACCCTAAAGTTTGTTTTGAATTTTTTTCTGTGACTTAATTAGTTATGAATATAAAGGATATCTTTAATTGATTATTTTTGGAAAACAAGAATTCTGACAATTGCTAATGTAATTTTAATTGTAGCCTATTGAAAGTTTTTTCCTCTTCATATGTATTATGATTTCATATTCATTCATTGAATTTGCAGGTGATGGAGAGGTAATTGAACAAATTATAAGCCTACAAACCAATGACAATGGTGAACGAAGCCCAGAGTCCAGTGTTCTTGATGGAATGATAAGACAGTTGCAGCAGCAGCAAGATCAGAGAATGGGAGCAGGTCAAGATGCTGTTCAAAGTGGACTTTCAAATGGGGAAGAAACACCCCGAAGAGGTAATAAATATATGAGAGGTATTTTGCCTTAATATGGCTGGATTGAAATTGAAGAATAAATGAAGTCATTGTCCCCTACATGCAGTGTAAAAAGCCTTAAGCAATGTACGCTTACAACTTGAGTAGTAGTCTGGAGGTAGCTTTATTAGGTGTAAGGTTGATGGGCTAACAAATGGACATTTGAATTTCAAGTACTATGAAAGGCTATTGAAATCTTTTTGCTCTAAAATAAGAGTATTTACAAAATTACATTAAATAAATAAGAGTAAAGAACAAAGTGTTTTCTAAAGGAAACACTAGATTTCCTTTCCTTTATAATCCTTAAAAAACTGAATTGAGTAGAGCCCTAACGTTTCTTACTGAATCAGAAAGCTTGAAGTGAGTTTTCAGGGCAAAGTACTTGATATTGGAATGTGGTAATAATTATGTTAGTGGAAATAATCTAGAAGAGATGGGCGATTGTTATGCAACTGAAAACTTACTCTAGAAAAGCTAAAACCTTGTGGAAGATAAGAGAAGATTTGAGAGGCTGTAAAATGCTATAAAATTTCCTGTCTCTTTATCGCTCAGTGCTGTGTTCTGAACAGTTTCTTCAGCTCTTTCTGCCCTTTCACTCTTTTTTTTTTTCTTTGCGGTACGCGGGCCTCTCACTGTTGTGGCCTCTCCCGTTGCGGAGCACAGGCTCCGGACGTGCAGGCTCAGCGGCCATGGCTCACAGGCCTAGCCGCTCCGCGGCATGTGGGATCTTCCTGGACCGGGGCATGAACCCATGTCCCCTGCATTGGCAGGCGTACTCTCAACCACTGCGCCACCAGTGAAGCCCTGCCCTTTCACTCTTGATCTTCCTTTCATCTAATCTGCCTCGTAACTGGGCTTTAGATTTTTTTATTATTATTTGTTTTTTATTTTGACTGCATGGCTTGTGGGATCTTTTTTGTTTGTTTTTAATTTCTTTTTGGCTGCGTTGGGTATTCATTGCTGTGCGCAGGCTTTCTCTAGTTGCGGTGAGTGGGGGCTACTCTTTGTTGTGGTGCGCAGGCTTCTCATTGTGGTGACTTCTCTTGTGGAGCATGGGCTCTGGGCGCGTGGGCTCAGTAGTTGTGGCTCACGGGCTCGAGAGCGCAGGCTCAGTAGTTGTGGCGCACAGACCTAGTTGCTCTGTGGCATGTGGGATCTTCCCGGACCAGGCATCGAACCCATGTCCTCTGCATTAGCAGGTGGATTCTTAACCATTGTGCCACCAGGAAATCCCAGCTTGTGTAGTTCCCCAACCAGGGATCGAACCCAGGCCCTTGGCAATGAAAGTAGGGAGTCGTAATCACTGGTCCGCCAGGGAACTCGCAGTGCTTTAGATTTTTATTTGCAGCGACTGTTAGGTCTACAAGTTTCATTTTTTTCTTTTTAAAATATGACTTTAAAATTAGTGCCTTGTACTTTAAGTCTTACTTCTTTTATACATTTAACTGTTTTGGATTCTAGCAGCACAGAATTGGGTCTATCAAAACTTTGTTCTTCACATACTCTTTTTTTTTTTTTTTTTTGATGTACGCGGGCCTCTCACTGTCTTGGCCTCTCCCGTTGTGGAGCACAGGCTCTGGACGCGCAGGCTCAGCGGCCATGGCTCATGGGCCCAGCCGCTCCACGGCATGTGGGATCTTCCGGGACCGGGGCACGAACCCGCGTCCCCTGCATCGGCAGGCGGACTCTCAGCCACTGCGCCACCAGGGAAGCCCATTGACATACTCTTATTTTTCATTTACACATGCTCCTCTTTTATTTGTTTTAAATCATGATAATAATCTACATCTTTTTATGTGGTCCTGTCCTGTTTCCCTATCCCAAGATAACAACTATTCTGAATCTCATGTTGATTCTTTGCCTTTTAAAAAATAGATTTGACACTCTTAAATGTATGAATAAAAAACATTTGTTTTTAAACTTTATCCAAAGGTTTATAAAGGTTAACTTTATCAAAAGGTTTATAAAAGGTTTATAAAGCGACTTAATTTTTTTCACATAGTGCTGTATTTTTAAGATTGCTCAGTTGTCACATTGGATTAATTTTGACTATTGTGTACTCTGTTGTATATCTGATTTTATTAATTCATTCTCTTGATGGGCTTTTGGGTAGTTTTGAGATTTTGCTAATCTCAAACAGAAATGCTATTAACAGTCTTGTATGGGTCTCATATACACTTGAAAGAATTTCTCTCTCTCAGGTATGTTTTTTTCCTAAATTCTAGAGTAAGATGTGAACTTTATCCCTTAGGCTTCATTCTATATCTTCCAAGAACTGGAACATTCTTTTATATGATCATAATACAATGGTCACAGTCAACAGACTTTACAGTACTACACAATGTACAGACTATACAGTACTGCTCTCTGATGTACAATCTTTACATTTCCCCACTTGTCCCAAAATTGTCCTTCATGGCTTTTTAAAATTTTAGGGTTTAATCAAGCCTTGGTCCATGTGTTTAATTATTGAGTCTCTTTTAATTTAGAACAGTTCCCTCATGGCACTGGTACTTTTGAAGAGTTCAGGCCTGTTGTTTCACAGAATTTCCCTCAATTTGAATTTGTCTGATTATCTCAAAATTGGATTCAGGTTAAACATTTTAGGTAAGAATACTGCATAGTTGCTGTGTTCTTCTCAGCGCATCAGAGCAAGAGGCACAAGATATGTATGCATTTTTCTGCACCTTGCTTTTTTCCCTTAACAGCATATTCTAGAAATCACTCTCTTTCCATTCACAGAGCTTGTCTTCATTACTTTTTATAGCTTCATAGGACTCCACTGTGTGGAATAACCAGTCTTTGTAATTAATCTGTTTATGGCCACTTAAGTTATTTTTCATGCTTGCTATTACAAGTAATGTTGTGATACATATATTTTCTTCAAACTGTTGGAGAATAATACTATGACTTGGGCAGTCAAATTTAGAATTTAGGGCTTCCCTGGTGGCACAGTGGTTAAGAATCTGCCTGCCAACATAGGGGACATGGGTTCGAGCCCTGGTCCGGGAAGATCACACATGCCACAAAGCAGCTAAGCCCGTGCGCCACAACTACTGAGCCTGCGCTCTATAGCCCACCAGCCACAACTACGGCGCCCACATGCCACAACTACTGAAGCCCATGTGCCTAGAGCCCGAGCTCCGCAACAAGAGAAGCCACGGCAATGAGAAGTCTGCCCACCGCAATGAAGAGTAGCCCCCACTTGCTGCAACTAGAGAAAGCCCATGCACTGCGACGAAGACCCATTGCAGACACACACACACATAAAATTTAGAATTTATTTTTAGTTCTCAATTCAAAAAGTGTTTCTTAAACATCAATATATTTTAATACAAATTTTGGATTAATAGCAGGGGCATTTAATGTCATTTTTAATAGATGGAGTATAATATGTTGTGCAGGGCAAATTGGTTCACATTTGATTGGTGAACAGAATGTTGTACATAGAAGAATGCAGAGGTTTGTTCATTCATATTTGAGTTTTACCCTAAGCACGGAGAGCTGGTGTATTTGGAGTAAAATTTAATAGCCTCCCGTAGGAAAGGATATAGCCCCCGGTTTTTTTTGTTGCCTTAGTAGCAGGATCCCCTTCACCCTGTGGTTCAAGAAAACAAGTACTTTGCCTGGGATTCCCTCCACATCCCCCCAGGGTGGTCTCCATCCTTTGTGACTTCCAGCTCTTGGGAGGTTGCCCTGCCTCCTGTGTCTACCTGATCAGCTCTGCATAGGCTTAGGGCTTGATGTGGTCTGCATTGCCCTGTTACCCACTCTTCTAGCTCCAATTCAGGTGCTGCCAGCATTTCCCCACTTTGCATTTTTGTGAATTTTTAATAATGGGCTCTGGCAACTTGCTTGCTTGAGTGGCTTAGATTATCTCTTTAGGTCATAAATAATGTTTTTTGTTAGAGCTCTTATTATAAAGCCACCATAGTTTGAGGCATCTATTTGCAGTGCTAATTTTTCCAGAAAGATGTGTTTTTAGTTTGCAGTTTTGAGGAAGGCGAGGTTTTTAGGGCTGCAAATATAACATTATTATAGAAAATGCTTGTACATTAAATTTCAGAAAGTCTAATAAAAATGGAAATTGAGCTTAATAGTTATGTTAGTGTTTGTAGTCTACATTTTTTAAAGAGATCTGTTTAAATTTATTTTGGCTGCGTTGGGTCTTCGTTGCTGTGCGCGGGCTTTCTCTAGTTGTGGTGAGCAGGGGCTACTCTTCATTGCAGTGCATGGGCCTCTCATTGCGATGGCTTCTCTTGTTGTAGAGCACAGGCTCTAGGTGTGCGGGCTTCAGTAGTTGTGGCTCACGGGCTCTAGAGCGCAGGCTCAGTCGTTGTGGCGCACGGGCTCAGTTGCTCCTCGGCATGTGGGATCTTCCCGCGCCAGGGCTTGAACCTGTCCCCTGCACTGGCAGGCGGATTCTTAACCGCTGCGCTACCAGGGAAGTCCCCATGTAGCCTACATTTTGATCTCAGTCACATTAAGATTCTTTTTTCCAAAGTTTTTTCAGTAGATCTTTTTTTTTTTTGGTTTGTGTCTTAGTAGGAGAAATGTATATGCATATTAGATTGAAGTTTGTTTTGTAATCATTCTTGACAATTTTTCCCTAGGTTTTAGAAGACTAAGCTTAGACATCCAGTCCCCTCCAAATATTGGTCTGCGTCGTAGTGGTCAAGTGGAAGGTGTTCGTCAGATGCACCAGAATGCTCCACGTAGTCAGATGGCTACAGAGCGTGACCTGCAGGCCTGGAAGCGAAGAGTGGTTGTACCAGAGGTACCACTAGGCATATTTAGGTTTGTTTTAGGATATCTATTAATATTGTTTATATCTGTGAAAATATATCTATATGGTTATTTACACATTTTAATCATTAGTGGTATAAATAATCATATACATATATTTTAGTAATGGGTTGGGATGTATTTTAATTGTGGTAGGAAGATGTCAAAATTGTTCTCTAACTCCATAACCAATCTTGTTTCATCTATACAAACACCCCCTGTTCTCCCTTCAGTATTATTTTGAAAGATATTCCAGACATTAATATCATTTTGTCTAAAAGTATGTTCGTATGTAATTTCTAAGGATAAGGAATTGTCTTAAAATATAACTATAATGCCATTGTCATATCTTAAAAAACAAACAATTCCTCAGTAGAACCAAATAGCCAGT
Organism: Tursiops truncatus; assembly: GCF_011762595.2. Classification (NCBI taxonomy): domain Eukaryota; kingdom Metazoa; phylum Chordata; class Mammalia; order Artiodactyla; family Delphinidae; genus Tursiops; species Tursiops truncatus. Next base: position 138,018,641 of record NC_047037.1, on the reverse strand, counting down.
GTTTAAATTTCCAGTTGTTCCAAATGTCATATTTTTAGTTTTTTGCAAGAGTATTTCGTAAGTGGTAAAATTCCATCAGAAGGCACATAATATCTTTTTCTTTATTTCTTTTCTTTTCTTTTTTTTGTGATGCTAGCAGGAACTGATACTCACTGCCCAGGTTCATTAATTCATTAGGGATTATAAATAGTGATATTTCAGCTCTGAAGTCTTTATTATCTTGGCTACTTCCAAATAAAAATTTACCCACATCTACTATTTGATTATCCAGTAGTAAAGTTTGTATATAATAAACAAGTTTCTGTATAAAAAACAGGATAGCTGCCTGCTCATTTTGCTTTATTTACCTTCAAAATAAAGATTTATTCCTTTATATTCTCCCGCAGTGGCCAATTTGTGTGTTTGTGTTGTTCACTGTATTAATTACACTGCTGTGATTTAGCTTATTTCTAATGTCCTTGTTAATGTTTAAATTTTTTTTATCTCTGGCCAGGAGGAGCTTCTTCAGGTTGGCTCCTGAGTCCTTTTGAAATGATATAGTAGCCTTGTGTAGCATCTTTGCTGTCAGGCGTGGCAGGGTGTTATAGGTTCTTCTTGTAAATTTCTTGACCTAGACTTAGGATTAGTCTTTTCTCTTAAGCAGCCCTATTTTCTTTTAGTGAGAAATGATATTTCATAAGTATAGTGTGGATCGTAGGGTTTTCCTTGTACTGAATTGTGATGTACTGATTTTCAAGTTATCAGAATGGAGGCAGCAAATACTGTTTTTCATTGATATCTAAAATGTTTCAGTATTCTGTCATGTTTGTGTCTCACAATAACTAATACCTTGAAGATAATTTTGTAAAAGTTTTCATGTGTTTAGCCAGAAGAGTCAGTTGATTGGTGGAGTAATATTGGATAATACTTATATTTCATACAGTGAACTTAAGGATATTTATAAGTATATGATAAACTAATGAAAAGCAAAATCTGGAATTGGGATGAGAAATACAGAAAATCACTGTCGTGTATGCAGCATTCTATAATTAAGCCTTAAAATTATGTCTGAGTTGCATGCTCATCAGAACTGAAAGTGTCATTTTAGGATACTTTTTGTTGTCAAAATCAAGGGAAGCAAATAGGTATCAGGAGTGAAAGTCCTGAAGAATAGTTCCTTAAACGAGCATTTATTTTGTTAACATAAAGGAAGACTGGAAGTAGTTTAAGGCTAGAATCATGGTTCCCCAGCATTTTCCCCGGCGGCAAAAAGGACATTTCTAGTTGAAGGGATTTCATTTAAGCAGACTTAATGGTCCCACATGACATGTCTCCTCATAACTCATTGACCAGAATGTCCTCATATGGCCACACTTAGCTACAGAGGAGGCAAGGTAATACAGTCTCTATTTAGAGCAGCAAAGAGCCTAGATGAAAATTGAGATTTTGCTTCTAAGGAAGAAAGAAGAATGGATTTTGTGAGTCAGCTAGCCGCTGCAGTATAATTTTCCCAAAGAAGAGCATAGCTCTTTCTAGAACTCTATTCTAAAATACATTTGAGTTTTTATGAAGGAGATGCTGAGTGATACAGTAGAATCCTTTAGAGAATGGATTTGCAATCTTGGAAAATCATAGGTACATTCTGAGTAGCTAACACGAGAGATTCTGTTTGAGTTGGTCCTCATAGGGCCAATTAAAATACAAATGAATGAATATTTCTGTGTTAAATACGAAAAATAGGACCTACTAGCTGCCTCTGAGATTTGGGTTATATTAAATTTCTAGAAAAGTGTAGTTTGCCTTAAGTTTTGTTATAAGTTTAGGAATTTTCTGTATTAATTAAAAAAATACTTAAGTTATGATTCCCAGAATCATAATGATTAGTTTTTTTCTCTATATATCCTTTATTTATCAGCAATTAATATAACTGGGTACTTAAATTTGTAGGAAGTTGGAAGACTTCAGAATAGAGAAAGGTGAAGAAGAAAGAAATCTTTATATAATTGGAAGAAAGAGGAAGACTCTCCATCTTTCACAAAAGGTAACCTAAATTCCATTTCCTTAGGAATAAACAAATTAGAAATTAAACTGAAATTTATAGTTTTCTTTTTGATCACTGAGAATATTAGTAATATTAGTCTTCTGTTTGGGATTTAAAGTAGTAGACGTAAAGTTGTACAGGTGTTAGGAAAAGTGGCTTGAAACTTGCGGGAAGTAGCCTGATGCCTAACAGTGATGAAGGATTCTAGAAAATTATTGTTGGGATTTCCCTGGCGGTCCAGTGGTTAAGACCTTGAGCTCCCAATGCAGGTGGCACGGGTTTGATCCCTGGCCGGGGAACTAAGATCCCACATGCCTCACGGCACGGCCTAAAAACAAAATGTTATTGTCTAACAACCCCTAGAACATTGCCAGCCCATCAAAAGCATTTTGTATCCATTCCCAATCACTACTCTCTCCTTTCTCCTGCAGGTAACCAACTGTTTGACTTTTAAAGATGCTGGTTAGCTTTGTCTGTTTCTGATGTTTTCCAAATCATGCATTTATAAAAAATCTTAGATGTCACAATGGTTTGCGACAAAGCCCAACCCTACCTGAGAAAATCTTATTCCTTAGTGTTTAATTTCTTGACCATGATATGTGAAGTATTAACAAGTTAATGGAATTTATACAAAATGTATGCACGATCAGTGCTACAAAACTATGGTGAAAATGGTTGTGTTTGCAAGATATTCTCCCAATTGGTCATTCAGTTTTGTAGCCATATTGTGAGAAATGGCCTGTGCATGCCTGTCTGCCACATTAACTGCCTTGATGCATGGTGTTTTTGCTTATGACTTGGGCTTTGAGAATTAAATAAAAATAGTTTCTATCTTATTTAATTTAAAAATAATTCAAATCTATTACGTCAAGTACTGAAAAGAAAAAAATGTTGACTATCTTCAGCTATAGTTAGAATATTTTCTCATGATAAAAAGCCTTCAAAGTTAAATTTACTAAAATTTTTAAGAAATTTTTTCGTTTGTTTTATTTTTGCTGGAAAAATTTTGAAAGATTTTTAAACATTTGATTGCTGTTATGTATTCAGAAATTTCTAATTTGGATATGTAATTTGATACAATCTGTAATTAAATACATCAAAAGTTATTCAAGAAAGTTATAAAGTTAAATGCAGAGAGCTTTAAAAATTTCAATTTAGCTTTTGTCTTAAAAATGTTATCTATTTTAAACCCTGTATTGGATAAGAAGGCTAAGCCTTATACTTAATCTGTTGATGTACAAAGTACAGATATACTACATAAGTGTTTACATACTGTATGTATTGTCTGTGGTATTACAATTCGAGGGAGCAAATTAGGAGAAAGTCAAGTTTCCTATAGGGTAGTGGTAATGCTAAAAAAAGGGTAAGAAGGGCTTCCCTGGTGGCACAGTGGTTGGGAGTCCGCCTGCCGATGCAGGGGACACGGGTTCGTGCCCCAGTCCGGGAAGATCCCACATTGCCGCGGAGCAACTAGGCCCGTGAGCCATGGCCGCTGAGCCTGTGCGTCCGGAGCCTGTGCTCTGCAATGGGAGAGGCCACAATAGTGAGAGGCCCGCGTACCGCAAAAAAAAAGAAAAAAAAAAGAAAAAAAAAGGATAAGAAACACTGATCTAAATGTCGTACAGTATGTATATGTAATCTTTTGTATCTGGCTTGCATTTGCCCTTGTGAGATCTGTCTTTGTTGTGAGTAGTTGAAGTTCATTTGTTTTCACTGTTGGATAGTATTCCTTAATGAGAATGTTGCTGTTTATTCTTAAAGGACATTTGGGTTGTTTTCATATTAGGAATATGAATTAGGAATAGTATGTTAGGAACAATATTGCTTTCAACATTTCGTACATATTTCTTGGTATCTGTCTGTATTTCTTTTTTTTATTACTTTTTTTTTTGCGGTACGCGGGCCTCTCACTGTTGTGGCCTCTCCCATTGTGGAGCACAGGCTCCAGACGCACAGGCTCAGCGGCCATGGCTCACGGGCCCAGCCGCTCCGCAGCATGTGGGATCTTCCCGGACCGGGGCACGAACCCGTGTCCCCTGCATTGGCAGGCGGACTCTCAATCACTGCGCCACCAGGGAAGCCCCGTCTGTATTTCTTTTGAGTATATGTACTGGAGTGAAATTATTGGAGCATAGGATATGTGTATATTCAACTTTAGTAGTTAATACCACATGTGGTTTCAAAACGATTGCACTCTTGCTTATAGTGAGATAAGTATTAAAGTCTCACTATGTTTGTAGACTTCTTTGTTTCTACTTACTTTGCTTTGTGTAGTTTGAAGCTATGTTATTTGGTGTGTACAAATTTAGAATTTCCCTTTTTCCTACTGAATTGAACCTTTTACCATTATGAACTTATCTCTAGTAATGCTTTATTCTTCAAATTCTTGTATATGAATGTAGCTATGCTAGCTTTCTTTTGGCTAGCATTTGCATAGTACATGTTTTTATACTTTACTTACTGTCTTTCCCTTTTGCCTTTTTTTTAAAAAAAATTAATTTATTTTATTTATTTTTGGCTGCTTTGGTTCTTCGTTGCTGTGCGCTGCTTTCTCTAGTTGCGGTGAGCGGGGGCTACTCTTTGTTGCGGTGCATGGGCCTCTCATTGCAATGGCTTCTCTTGTTGCGGAGCACAGGCTCTAGGTGTGCGGGCTTCAGTAGTTGTGGCACACGGGCTCAGTAGTTGTGGCTTGCGGGCTCTAGAGCACAGTCTCAGTAGTTGTGGCTCATGGGCTTAGTTGCTCCGTGGCATGTGGGATCTTCCTGGACCAGGGCTCGAAGCCGTGTCCCCTGAATTGGCAGGCAGATTCTTAACCACGGCGCCGCCAGGGAAGCCCTATTTTCTGTCTTTTTTGTTTTTAGGCTGTTTCTTGCTGTTCTGAATTTTTTTCTGACCGAATATATTCCACTCAGTTAGTTCTCTTCAGCTGTGTGTATCCTTGCGTTCTTAGTTTTAGTTATTGTATTTTTCTATTCAGAATTTTCCAGAGTTTTTAGTTTTCTGCCGAAGTTCTCTTTATTTTAATTCCGTGAAAATCAGCCCTGGTTATTTAAAAAACCCATTTCTGGTTATTTCATTATCTTGTTCCCCTGTTAATCTCTTTGCATTCTGTGTTGATTTTTTTCTCATTTTATTACAATCACATTTTCTTTGTTGCCTGTATTTTTGATTGAATATTAGATGTTAGAGATGGTTTGAAGCCTAGGATGGCATTTCTTCTCCAGAGAAGGTTTTAATTTGCTTCTGGTAGGCTACTAAGGCCACTCTCAAGCCTGTATCACCTTCACCCAGACAAGGATGGGCTTTTAGTTCCTTGGGATTACTGTTTATCTGTAGTTTACCTATAGGTCTAGATTATAGCTCTTCGGGCTAACAGCTGAAGCTTGAGGTGTTTGCCTATACATAGGAGACTCCGAATTGTAATTTTTGTTAGCATAACTCAAGAGTTTAGTCTGTCAGTTTTTTGCTTACCTGCTAAACCTTTCAGCTTCCTCTTCCAGAGTGAAATTCTAGGGTTCTTTTTTATTGCTTGTATCCTTTTTCGTGTATTGGTCCTGTAAATCTTCATAGCCTTGTTAGGTATATAGGGCCCTCAAACCGTTTTTTAAAAAAATACATATTTTGACAGATTTTCTTGTTCTTCTTAGTGGTAGTTTTGGTCCATCTGAATTTACATATTATTAGTCATGGAATTCATTAATAGGAGTTTTTGCCCTAACAAAAAAAGTACTGACAAATTAAGGAAAGAAGAGTTGTATTAAAATCAGCCAGGGTATATTGTTCAGGATATGTTGAAATGATGAAACATCTCAATGATTATCAAACAGATGGCACTAACGTGAAAATTGATTTGTATATCAGTTCTGGGAATATGTACTTTCACTGAGTGATCTCGCATACGTGACTTTGGTGTTGGAGGAATAGCATGTGCCCTCCCCCGCCCCCCCCCCCCCCCCCCCCCGCCGTTTCAATCTAGCTATTTTATTTGGCTGATTTTAAAAGATTATTTAATTATTTTGTTTTAATTAAAAAAAAGATATTTAAAAAATTCAAGCACAACTGAAAGTACTGACAACAAATCATCCAAAAAGTTAAAACCTGGAAATAACTAGGATTGATATTTGAGGATCATTTCAGATATTTCTCTATACCTGTGTATTCACACAGTGATATATTCCTTAAGGTTGGTTACTGCATCATAATATATGAATATATATTTTCACTTCTAAGATATATATTTTAAAGTGATTTCTTTTTTGGATTATAGTTATTATTATCTAATTTATGGTAAGCCAATTAACTTACGGTTTAGTTTGGGAAATGATGATCTAATGTGCCTAAATTTAGCCATGTTTTCTAAATATCTTAAAAGTAACAAAAACCAATCTTGGTTAACAGTATGTGGCAAAAATACCCATTCAAGAATATTTTATTTTTTGAACTATTATTATTATTTTTGCCTTAAATCCTTTTGGGATTGGATAGAGTGCGAAATACTTTATTGAAGATTGTACTTATTTAAGAGTTGATTTTCACCTGCATGTTTGTGTTTCAGTCTGATTCCGTGGCTTTGATGTCACAGTCTAGGCAGAGGACATGTAGGCGTAAATATCCAAATTATGGTAGAAGAAATCTTGGACGGTTTGAGTTGTCTTCTGGAAATGAATCTTCAAGCTCCGTAAGACATGTGAGTTTCATAACTTTAAAATATATAAAATAATCTTGAATAATTTGTCTTAACTCTTTACTTTGAATCTACCTTGAAATTTTGTGGAAGTATAGTATTCTCTAGAGATTAAGATGAAATTTCACATTTGAATTTCTCTAACAGTTTTGAACAGCTTTGTTATACCATGTAAGTGTACAATCTGGTGGTTTTAGTATATTAACAAAATTGTACCATCACCACCACTATTTAATTTCAAAATATTTTAATCACCTAAAAAGAAACCCTGTACCCATTTGCAAGTACTTCCCATTCCCACTCCACCCAAGCCCCTGGCAACCACTAATCTTTCTATCCCCATGGATTTTTGTATTCTGGACATTTCATTTAATGGAAGCATACAGTATGATCTTGTGACTGGCTTTTTTCACTTACTATGTAATGTTTAAGGCTGATTCCATGTATAGCATGGATGAATACTTCATTCTTTTTCATTGCCCAATATTCCATTATATGAATAGACCACAATTTGTTTACCCACTCATCAGCTGGTGGATATTTGTATTATTTCTACTTTTTGACTGTTACGGATGTTGTTCCTTATCATCATTAATGTACAGGGTTTTGTTTGGCCATAAGTTTTCAATTCATTTGGGTTTATATCTGTGAGTCAGTTTGCTGGGTCATATGGTAACTCTGTATTTTAACCTTTTGAGGAATTGCCAGACTGTTTTCCAAAGTGGCTGTATTATTTTATGTTCCCAGTCAGTAATGTATGAAGTTTCCAGTTTCTCCACATCCTTGTCCACACTTGTTATGTTCTGTCCTTTTGATTTCAGTTGTCCTGGTGGATGTGAAATGGTATCTCACTGTGGTTTTGATACATTCTCCTAATGACTAATGATGTTGAACATGTTTTCGTGTGCTGTTTTCCACTTGTATGTCTTTGGAGAAATATCTATGCAAATCTCTGGCCCATTTTTCAATTTGGTTGTCTTTTTTATTGCTATAAGGGTTCTTTATACATTCTGGATACAAATCCTTTATATCAGATGTATGACTTTGAAATATGTTCTCCCATTTATTGGATTGTCTTTTCACTTCTTTGCTTGTTTCCACTGAAGCACAAAAGTTTTACATTTTGATGAAGTCTAGTTTGTTTTTTCCTTAGTTGCTTGTGCTTTTGCCATCATATCTAAGAAGTCTTTGTCTTAACCCTTTTCTTGACTTACAGTAATCATATGTAAGTTACTGTTCTTTTTGATTTTTGGGGGGGAAACCAGTATTTCTGTAAAGAGTTTTTAAAGGTTAATATTAGAATGTTAGTATTCTCTAATCAGTAATGTTTTGAGGATTGAAATGTTACATAAGGATGAACAATTTGAATTCCTCTGTAAAGCATTAAGGTAGTATTCAAACATAGGGTTTGAATTTAAATCCAAATTCTTCTACTTCGACAAGTTGGTTAAACTTTTGTGCCTCTGCCTATATCTGTAAAAGTAATTAATAGTATGTCCCTCAGAGGTGTTGTGAGAATTCGTTTAGTTAACCATGTAAAGTGTTTAAAACACTGCCTAATATCCAATATGTTAGCTGCTAACCGTTCACTTAAATGATTTTGTGTTAACACCTTTCTTATTTATTTTCTTCTTCTTTATATGTATTGAGCATGTTTTAACCTTTAATGATTCAGGATAATTACGATAAATGTTCCCATCCATCCTCACTAGTTTCTGGCATATCTTTCCTGTGTTTTCTTTTCTTCTTTCCCCTATATACTCAATTAGATACATGTATATTTTTTCTCCTTTTGTACACAAAATGTCGCATACCACAGATAGTCTTTTGCACTTGGGTTTTTTCACTTAAAATATTCTTAAAATCACTTCATATCGGTTCATAAGTGCCTTCCTTATTTATTTATTTATTTTTAAAGAGTTGCATCATATTTAAGTTATCTGATTGTAACAGTTTATTTAACCACTCTCCTGGTTATGGGCATGTAGGATGTTTACAGCGTTTTCATTTTAAATAATGCTACAATGAATAATCTTGTAGATGTATGTATTTGTCTAATGATGGAGATGTTATTGCGGGGGGGAGCATTCCTTGAAATGGGATTGCTGGGCCCAAAGATAAACACGTTTGCATCTTATGAGATGCTGATAAAAATTCCTCATAAAGGAGAATTCCAACTTGCTTTCCTCCCTGTGGCGTAGGAGAGTGTCCGTTTTCTTACTGTTTACTAACAGTGTGTTACAATTTCTAATTTTTGCCAATTAATTGGCGAGAGATGGTATCTTAGTTTTATTTTTTATATGTTTTGGCTATTCTTTTATGTGATAGAATATTATATGTAACATGAAATTTACAATTAGCTGTTTTTAAGTATACAGTTCAGTGGCATTAACTGCATTTACAGATGTATGCAACCATCACTACTCTTCATTTCTAGCACTTTTTCATCATCCCAGACAGCAGCTCTGTACTCATTAAACAAGAACTCGCCCTATTTCCTTCTCTTCCCAGCCCCTGGTAACCTCTCTTATACTTTGTCTCTATGAATTTGCCTGTTTTAGGTACCTCATTTAAGTGGAATCACAATATTTGTACTTTTGTCTTTGGTTTATTTACAGTGTAGTTTACATTTCTCTTATGTGTGAAGTTGTACATATTTTTATATATTTAGAGTCTTTTTCATCTTTGTGCATTGTGTGTCATGTCTTTTGGCCATTTTTCTATCGTGTTTTTGGCCTTTTTCCCCCTTCAAGTTTTAATTTTTTCCACCCTGCTACATTACTGTATTTTTGAGTTAATTTTATCATTGGATTCTGTGAAGTTTTCCAGGTACACTCTCATTTATACAGTATTCAGTTTTACTACTTCTCTTCTAATTTTTATACTTTTAATTGATTTTTCTTGTCTAATTGCAGTGTTTAATACTTCCAGTACATTGTTGAATACTAGTGAGATAGTGGACCATATTCCTGTTGTCAGTGGAAATGTGTCTGCTATTTTCACAATAAGTAAGATGCTTTGTTTTAGGTTTCTACAGTATACATATATATTATGCTAGGGAAATAGCAACTAATTCTTATTTTCTTAAGTGTTTCTGAAAAATCAGGAATGATTATAGATTGAGTTTTAATTTTTAGATCAGTAGTATTAATCTTACGATTTTATGTCTTAATTTGGTTTATTTGCAATTAATGGGGTACTTTTAAATTAACACAAGTATAATGTAGAATGTTAAATCTACTTGATCTTTTAAGGTAAGTCATAATTTTGTGTTATGGTAGTTTACCTCCTACAGTGGTATGAATTCATTCTCCTGAGTGTTGCAGATGGGTGGAGACGGTTGTGTATATGTGTATGTTGGTTCCATTACGCTTTAGTTTGGAAAGCACTGATAGTAGAAAAAGTATGGGTTTTAGAGTTGGCCTGGTTTCTGATTCCATTTCTTATACTTACTCTTCTGTGACCCCAGGCGTATTTCTTTACATTTCTTAGCCTTGGGTTTCTCTATATATGAAAAGGTAGTAGTGGGCAGGTAGTGACTTGAGATAATACAAAACAAATTGGCAAGACGGATCCAAGATTTGTGGGGTTTGAATCTTGTATAATTTTAGGGACGTTCTTTAGAAAAAGAATTCAAAGTTACAGATAGACACAGGGCCTTGGTAGGCAAGTTAAATTGAAAACCTCTGAAACTTAAGTTTCATTAGCTTTTTCTTAACCCTGCCTCTGTTTACAGAAGTATTTTGAGAGTTAATGCAGATAAAACATTTAAAACTTTTTCCCAGAATGCATGGTTTCCAGGTAGTAGATTTTAAGAGTTTATTTTATTACTGTGATTTTTTAGAAGTCTATTTTGAGCATAAAAAGCAGACTCGTGTTGAGTAGATCTAGTGTGGTTGGCCTAGGAATCTGTACTCCTTGAATAGCATTGGGCTCACATTTTGAGGAACATTTTTTAAGAATATGTTTACTTTGCATTTTGCCTACTCAAATGAAGTAAACAAAATAGCTATTTCCTTGCAGTTCCATCTTTTTAGTTTTGTTTCTCCATGGCATTTTCATCATCCGTTTATGATTCACTTAATGTAAGTAGCTGTTACAGGAAAAGGTTGTATCTCAATTTAAAAGTACCTGCTTAGTATCCAAGACCAGAATTTAAAGTAGATGGCAGCTATTAGGGTTGTGGGAATTAGCTGCTTGTTCCCCTCTCTTCCTTTAAAGATTTCCGTGTTTCAGGTTTAAAAAAAATTACACAGTAAGTACAGCGAGTTCCCATATACTGTTTCCCTAAGTGTTTCCTATTAATAACATCTTGATTTAGTGTGGTACATTTGCTACAACTGATGAACCAATTTTATACATTATCATTAACTAAATTCTGTAGTTTACATTAGGGATCACTCTGTGTTGTATGGGTTTAGACAAATGCATAATGTTATGTATCTACCATAATAGTATCATACAGAATAGTTCCACTGTCCTAAACGCCCCCTCTGCTGTACTTAATCATCACTCTCTCCCTCTTCCTGAGCTACGGGCAACCACTGATCTTTTTACTGTTTCCATAGTTTTGACTTCTCTAGAATGTCATATAGTTGGATCAAACAGTAGGTGGCCTTTTCACATTGACTACTTTCTAGTAATATGAGTTTAATTTTCCTCTATGATAAGTCTATATTTAGCTCTGTAAGAAACTGCCCAACTATTATCCATAGTGGTTGTGTTACATTTTGTATTCTGATGAAAAGTGAATGAGAGTTCCTGTGCTTCACATCTTTTTAAGATGATATTTCTTCCCAACTTCATCTATAGATTCAACACAGTTCCAGTCAAAATCCCAGCAAGTTTATTTTGTGGATATTGGCAAAGAGATTCTGAAGTTTGTTTGGAGAAAAAAATGACCCAGAATAGCTAACGATACTGAAGAACAACAAAGGTGCAGGACTGATAGATACATTAAGACTTAGTATAAATCTCCAGTTTTCAAGACAGTGTCGTACTGGTGAAAAAATAGACAAATAGATCAATGGAATAGAATAGGAACCCAGAAGTAGACCAATACAAATATACTCAACTAGTGTTTGATGGAGGAACAAAGACAACTCAATGGACAAAGCGTTGTCTTTTCAACAAGTGGTGTGGAACAACTGGACATCCACATGCAAAAAAAAAAATCTAGACACAGTCTTTTCACAAAAATTAACTCAAAATATCTCATAAACTTAATGTAAATGTAAAACACAAAATTATAAAATTTCTAAAAGATACCATATAATAAAAATCTAGGTGACCTTGGGTGTGATGATCACTTTTTAGATACAACTCCAATAGCATGATCCATGAAAGAAAAACTTGACAAATAGAAAAGCCTGAAAGATACTGTTAAGAGAATGAAAAGACAAGCCATGGACTGGGAGAAAATACATGTAAAACTCATGTCTGATAAAGGACTTGTATTCTTTTTTCTTTATTAAAAAATTTTTTTTAACATCTTTATTGGAGTATAATTGCTTTACAATGGTGTGTTAGTTTCTGCTTTACAACAAAGTGAATCAGTTATACATACACATATATTCCCATATCTCCTCTCTCTTGCGTCTTCCCCACACCCTCCCTATCCCACCTCTCTAGGTGGTAGGACTTGTATTCTTTCTTTTTTTTAATTTTTTTGAGAAAAGGACTGGGAAGGTCTTCTTTAAAAAAAAATAAATTTATTTATTTACTTATTTTTGGCTGTGTTGGTTCTTTGTTGCTGTGTGCGGGCTTTCTCTAGTTGCGGTGAGCAGGGGCTACTCTTCGTTGCGGTGCGCGGGCTTCTCATTGTCGTGGCTTCTCTTATTGTGGAGCACGGGGTCTAGGCGTGCAGGCTTCAGTAGTTGTGGCACATGGGCTCAGTAGTTGTGGCTTGCGGTCTCTAGAGCTCAGGCTCAGTAGTTGTGGCGCATGGGCTTAGTTGCTCTGCGGCATGTGGGATCTTCCCGGGCCAGGGCTCGAACCTGTGTCCCTTGCATTGGCAGGCAGATTCTTAACCACTGCGCCACCAGGGAAGCCCAGGACTTGTATTCTTAAAACTCAATAAGAACACAACCCAATTTAAAAATCGACAAAAGATCTAACGGGGACTTCGTTAAAGAAGATATACAGATGGCAGATAAGCACATGAAAAGGTGCTCAACATCATATGTAATTAGAGAATTGAAAGTAAAATGAGATACCACTGCCCACCTATTACAGTGGCTTGAGTCCAAAACACTGAGAACATTTACATTGACTTATTAACTTTGCTCAGAGAATGGCCTCTTGTATCAGTTTCTTTTGTTAATAGTAGTAGTGTTAAGTCTCACAAATATTTTCTATTGTCTAATTTTTTGATAAGAAAAAGGATGTAGTAAAGACACTTGCTTTTTGTTTTAAGTTTACCTATTTTATTACCCGGTTACCATACTTACTCCTGAGATGATTAGAATGACTGTGTGGTTTCTCTTGCCTTGTGTTATTTAATCTCAGAGATCAAGATTTTTATTTTATTTTTCTCCCCCTCACAAAATTAGGAGACTTCCTGTGATCAAAGTGAAGGTTCTTGTTCTTCTGAAGAAGAAGAATGGAAAAGTGATAGAAGAAGTGAAAGTGACAGTGAAAGTTCAAGGTACCTGTTTTTACTCGTTTTAATCTTCTAAGCATTTTAGTCATGACGTTGAGTGGAATCATACTTGAATGGCATTCAAGGTGTAAGAGCTTCCAACTGTGGAACAACTAACATTGAGTTTTTAATACATTTAAAAGGAGAAGAAAGCTGGATTAACTGCTATTTCTATAGAAAATATTTTGGGTATTTTTTTTTGGACTATAAAACATTTGAGCCAACAGTGTAAGTATGTGTACTCAAAACATCAATTTAGTCTTGGGCTACATTTATAAAGAGGAGTATACAACGTCTGTTTGGTAAAATCACAGTTAAATTTATTACTAGTTACTGCATACCTTGATGTAAGTTCAATTAACTATCAAGAAGAAAAAAAAAAAAGGGACTTTTATTCAAGCCAAACTGAGGATTATAACCGGGAAGCAGATTCTCAGGAAGCTCTGAGAACTGTTCCACCTGTTAGAAGGTGAAGGCACAGTCATATACATTTTCAATGATGGTACGTCAGGATGACATACTGCTATTTTATATAAAGTTCACGAAGGATACATAGTCCAGATAAACTTTTGCAAAGTGAGCACCAAGCACTATGACCCCCTACAGAGCTGGGAAAGAATGTTATTCTTTTAAGAAGTTAAATTGCTAACATCAGAAGAAAGAAAAACTTTGATCTTTGCTGTCGAGCAGGCACTCCCATCTTTGAGCAGCTCTGGTTAATGTGTAATGCCGATGCCCGCTGCACATTAGGGAGGGTGGAGGCCCAAATGGACACAGAGAGAGAATTTTATGTTTAATTTTTCTTGTCCTGCCTTAAAATATAAATTTTATTTTATCATACGTATTACCTTTTGTTTAGTTTTGGTATCCAAATTTCATGGGACTAAGATGTTAACATCTGTTCCTTGTCTTGGTAAATGTCAACTTTGTCCTGGCAGATGCTTCAGCCAGAAACCTGGATATCATTCTCTTTTCATAACATTTCCATCACCAAGTCTAGAAAATTCTCCCTTCTAAATATGACTCAGATTATTTTAATTTCCGTTGATACTGTGCTTTACAGAACACCATCCCATACTCCTGGCTTCCTTTCTTGTCTTCTTTTATTCCATTATGCTTAGGAGCTGGAGTGATTTCTAGAGCACTTGTCTACCCTATCCTGCGGTTTAGGGGGTGTGCTGCCTTTCTGCACAGTCTCTCCTGCTTTCGTAGCTACACTTCACTTTTGGAAAGGGTATTATTAGTTGGCGCTAGATGTTGTCTTCTATGAGGTCTCATCCAAATTATACTTCAAAAAATTTCTCAGGCTTATATCCTTAATTTCCAGTGTCAGTGAAGATTTTTCTCCTTCTCATGGTCTTTGGTCATTTCAGTATGCACTGATAGGGAGGGCAGTCCAATCTTCCCAGGATCTTTTCTTTCCTCCTTGTTATCTCTCCTCTCTTAAGGTTGTAGGATGAATTTACTCTTAGGGCTTAGATTCTGGTTCTGTATGACTGAAACTGTTTTCCTCCCTAGTGGCTCTTCATCTAGATATTCTGATTGGACGGCTGACGCAGGCATCAATCTGCAGCCTCCTTTACGAACGTCATCCCGTCGACGAATTACTCGGTTTCGTAGTAGTTCAGAGGACGAAATGTCTACTGAGAATTTATCTCCTCCAAAAAGGAGACGAAAGAGAAAGAAAGAAAATAAGCCTAAAAAAGAGGTAAGAAAAGTATATCTTTAAAAATACCATCTATCTACACTTTTATAGTTTCTGTCCATATTTAGAAATAGAAATCTTTGGGAATTTGGAGGCTTTATTATTATTATTTTTTTGATCGATATACATCATCAGGAGTCAAATGTACAATGCAAACAAACTTATTTTTGGAAAATTTCCTTTGTTATTAAAACTTCTCTAATCTGCTCTGAGTTGGACTTGGCACTTATACCTTTCTGAATCTGTAACTTAGAGGGAAAGCTCTATTTTGCTCAGATCCCCACCATAACTCTTATTTTGTCCTCCAGTTCCAACACCAAAAATATACTTCAAGGCATTTTAAGATCCTTTCTTCTTGTTTTGTCTGCTGTTGTCCTGTTTCCCATTTTCATTTGACATGTTTTGTCTTCATACTTTTCTCCTGATTGTAATATTGCTATACCTTGTTCCATGTACAGTGCTACATGTGCTCCTGTCATATAGGTAGCTGTTGTTATTTAAAGATGCTATGTCTTTGTATTAGGTATCTATTGCTGTGTAACAGATCATCTTGGAACTTAGCTTAAAAACAAGAAACATGTATTATTTCATGTTTTGATGAATCAGGAATTCGGGAACTGATTAGCTGATTTTTGGCTCATGAGGTTGCAGTCATCATGTTAGCTTGGGTCACAGTTGTCTAAAGGCTTGACTGGGGGTCGATCTTTGAAGTTTGTTAATGGGACAGTTGGCTGCTGGCCTCAGTTCCTCACCATATGGGCCTCTCCATAGGGCTGCTTGAGTGTCTTCTTGACATGGTAGCTGATTGTCCCCAGCGCAAGTGATCCAAAAATGAAGCAGGGGCTAAGCCTTTTATGACCTAGTCTTAGGAGTCGCACATCGTTACTTCTGCTTTTTTCTATTTGTTAGAAGTAGTTGGAGCCCACATTGAGTGGAGGGTACTTAGGCTCCACCTCTTAGAGAGGAAAGGAGGAGTATCAAATAATTTGTGGTTGTATTTTAAAATTACCAGTCTTTTCTTTTTAATGTTTTTCCATTATGGTTTATCACAGAATATTAAATATAGTTCCCTGTGCTATACAGTAGGACCTTGTTGTTTATCCATCCTAAATATAATAGTTTGCATTTGCTAACCCCAAACTCCCATTCCATCCCTGTACCACCCCCCTCCCCCTTGGCAACCACTAGTTGTTCTCGATGTCTATGAGTCTGTTTCTATTTCATAAAAGTTCATTTGTATCATATTTTAGATTCCACATGTGATATCATATGTAAGATTACCAGTCTTAAAACCTCAAATCAAGAGGAGACTCCCTGAGATGATTAGTCTGTGGTGAAATTCACTGTGGAGTCTTGGCAAAGCAGCCTTAGTGTGAAGAGGATCCAGCTGGAAATTAGACCCACTTCATAGGATGTAAAGTGCTATGCAGAATCTGTTAGAAATTCAGGAGATGCTAGGAAAGTGCTAGGTAGATATACAATGCTTGCACAGCTGATAATGTTCCTATGTATGCTGTTTAAAAATTAATCATTAGGTGACATGCTAATAAAACAGCCATTCTGAATGGTGAAGTCTTTTGTTTTTCAATGAAACAGTGCATGCTGCCCCTTTCTATTCTACTAAACTTTGTTTTCTTCCCCTTGGCAGAATCTGCGGAGGATGACTCAGGCAGAGCTTGCAAACATGGAACGTTTATATGAATTCCATCCTCCGGTTTGGATAACTGACACCACACTTCGGAAGTCTCCTTTTGTTCCTCAAATGGGTGATGAGGTGAGAGTAATAAAGTTTAAAAATGTGAATATGGAACGTAAAATTAATATTACTCTTAGGTTTTTATTTTTAAACGTATACTTCCCTTTTGTAGGTAATATATTTTCGACAGGGTCATGAAGCTTATATTGAGGCTGTCAGAAGAAATAACATTTATGAACTGAACCCTAACAAGGAGCCATGGAGGAAAATGGATCTTAGGGTAAGATGATGGTATTATTAAATCATTAAACATTTAGCACATACATGTATAGTTAAATTATTTATAAATCCATTAAAAATAACCTACTGGAGGCATACTTCATTACTACCTTTCTGTTAATTTCCAACTTAAAAACATTTCTGCTGTTACCTGCTAAGCATTAAGGTCTAGTCAGAAGACATGCTTGTCACTGGGCACTCTGTACATTATTGGAAGGCAGCTTGGCTGTATATATCATTAATCTTAAAATGATTGTACCCAGGACAGATTTTCAAAAGAAGTGCAAGTTTTCAAAGAAACCAACACAAATTGGAGAAAAAGGTTCAACCTCACATGTAATAAAATACAGAAAAAACTTTAGCTTCTCTGTACTTAACCAATTTTATGTATGTACGTATTTTTAACACTTAAAGAAAATACCATGTTTTAACAAGTAGCAAAGGTTTAGGTTTGTTAATAGTTGTTCAACTTGGTGATAAGGGTGCATGAAACAGGTGCAGGCTCCCTACAGGGTATCTTGGCAGTTGGAATTGAAACTAAAAATATTTAGACCTTTTAAATCAGCAGTTCTACTTTTGGTAATTTAGGAAACAACCAGAAGTGCATACAAATTTAAATTCTATATCACTGTTTATAAAAACAAAAAATTAGGAAAAAATCCAAATATCCCACAGTACTGAACGAACCAAACCATGATATATTCACACATTTGGCTCCTATGTAGAGCCCACCACGTAACCGAGGCTTTTAAAATGTTTGTAGAATGAATGTTACGTATTCACAGTGTGTTACTAAGAGGAAACACGGAATGTGAAATTCTGGTTTTGGTTATGATAAAAATTTAAAGACATATATGGTCAACCAAAATAAATACATTAAAATGTTAGTGGTGATTACATGTAGAGTAGTATTACAGGTGATTTTTAATCTTTATACTTCATATTTTTGATACTTTCATTAACTGTTAGAAGATGAAAAAACTCAATGGCTCTACTTCTTTGAATTTGGCTTTAGATACATTCAAATTTGTGTCTCTTTCACTTATTACTGTGTACCTGAGGACAGCTGATCCTCATATTTCTTGTTTTCTGTATTTACGAATTTGCCTTTCTCACTGTTTGCTATTTGTAACACCAAAATCACTACTCAAGGTGCTTTCTAGTCATTTGCAGACATGCAGTGTGGCAAAAGATTTAAGTTGTCTGCCCAGCATGTTCTCAGCTGAGGTTGAACAAGGTGATACTTCCTTCTTTTGAGCTCTCATATTGTACATAAATGTTCTTTTTGCAGTCTATTCAGTGCCACATTAAACATTTTTCAGATTTTTGTGCTTTTTTTTTCCAGATTTTTGTGTTGGTGACTTGCTGTTTAAGATGGCCGCCTAGCATAGTGCTAAAGTGCTGTCTTGTGTTACTATGTACAAGAAGGTGATGATGTACCTTATGGAGAAAATCTGTGTGTTAGATAAGCTTCTTTTAGGCATGAGTCATAGTGCTGTTGGTTGCGAGTTCAATGTTAATGACTCAACAACGTAGATTAAATGACGTGTCTCGGGCTTCCCTGGTGGCGCAGTGGTTGAGAGTCCGCCTGCCGATGCAGGGGACACGGGTTCGTGCCCCAGTCCGGGAGGATCCCATATGCCGCGGAGCGGCTGGGCCCGTGAGCCATGGCTGCTGAGCCTGCACGTCCGGAGCCTGTGCTCCGCAACGGGAGAGGCCACAACAGTGAGAGGCCCACGTACCGCAAAAAAAGAAAAAAGACGTGTCTTTACATAGAAATTCACATTACACAAGATACTGTCTTAATTAGGTGACTGAAATATTACGACTGGGGGCCTGTAGCCACCTAGCCTTGTATTCCCTCCAGGAGCAGTGGTTCAGTGTTCACTGGGAACTCACTAATTCATCATTTTGGGTGGCACTATAGAATAGTAAGAATGCTGCAGATAATGAGAACCAACTGTATTTTTAGCACTTTGGCACATTATAACAATAATATTTTGTGCAGTGAATAAATGGATGAATCATCTCATATTCTTAGTATTAAGGAAACAGGTATTGGGGGAAGGCTAATTACAGTATAATGAGTAGGAGGCTCTATCATGGTAGGAAGTTTCTCCCATTCCCTGTCTTACCCCTACTGCCTGGAATAGGTCACGGCACATAGATCTTCAACAAATATTTATTGAAATGTATTAGGTAGAAATTTATTGTCAAGTTTTTGAAGAATAATAAGCCAAACGCTTACATATTTTGATTTGCATAATACAAAGTTAAATAAATGAAAATGTTTCTTTAGGAAGAGAAGAAAGCCAGAAGGAAATTCTGATTGTGCACAGTGGTTATGTTTAGATACTGAGCTGATGGGTGATTTGTGTGTCCCTTCTTATACATTTGTTGTGTTTTTTTCTAAAGTTGGTATATTCCTTACGTTAGAAACAGTGTTAAATACCGGTCTTCAAAAAGATGTGAAGATTTAGCAAAAACAATTGTAATTAATGGTAAATTAAACCCCTCTTCTGGTTTGGAATCCTAAATTGTGAGCTGACTTAATTTGGCAATATGTGGAGAATTATAATCTTGAGGAATTGCTTTATTTTAACCATTTATTCTTTTAAAAATATCTGTTAAAGGATCAAGAGTTGGTCAAAATAGTTGGAATACGATATGAGGTTGGGCCCCCTACACTTTGTTGCCTCAAACTAGCATTTATAGATCCTGCGACTGGAAAACTTATGGACAAATCTTTCTCTATTAGGTATGTGTTACTTTTTAAAAAATGGAATTATTTAAATTTAGATTTTCCCTCTCGCTGATCAGCATGTCCTTTGCATTCAGCTGCAGGGTAAATAGTAGAGCACTGTGGACAGCCCAAGATGTAAGTTGAAGTTCTGATAGATGGGACCCACTGGAAGTAAAAATACTGGTACTGCAGCAGCAATTAGGCGGGAGCGTGTTTTATACATTTTTCATGCCACTTAAATGTGTAGAGAATTCTGGCCTGTAGTGGAAATTGCTTCCGCATTTGTTTTTGAGAAAATGTTAGAATAATTTGCTAAACCTGTGCTGTCCAATATGGTAGCCGTTAGCCACGTGTGGCTGCCAAGTACTTGAACTGTCGCTAATTTGAATTGAGTGTGATGTAAGTGTACACATTGGATTTTGAAGGCTTGGTATGAAGGCAAAGAATGTAAAATATCTCATTGTTTTGTATTGATTATGTGGTGAAACAATATTTAGGATATATTGGGTTAAATAAAATACACTATTAAGATTAATTTCACTGGTTTCTTTTTACTTTAATAAGGCTAGTCAAAAATTAAATATTACATATGTGGCTCCCATTGTATTTCTTTTGGACATTGCTGCTCTAGACTATAACCTGTTGTGCAGGAAATTTAACAGTCTTTTATTTTTGTTTAGATATCATGATATGCCAGATGTTATTGACTTTCTTGTATTGCGTCAATTTTACGATGAAGCAAGACAGAGGAACTGGCAGTCTTGTAAGTCTGTCCTTACTGAATTTTATATACCCTGAGAAATGAATCTCTCATTTTATTGCTCTAAATATTTTGATTGTGGTGCTGCTTATTATGGTGGATGCAAACATGTAAATTCTGGAAAGAAATATAAGACTGCTAAGTATATTTTGCTTAGGGCTTGGTATGGTATGTGACATTTTGGAAGCATGATTTCTTACTCCTGGAATAGACCTTCTATTTCCTTTCAGACTTGTCCACACTGCATTACTTCCATCTTTAATGTGACACTGGTATAATTAACAAAATTACCTGTAATGTAAAACAATAAGAAATTTGAAAAATAACACAATAATGTTCTGGTATGCCAGAATATCTTACCTTTGATAATCATATCAACCCAGACTTAAATAGGTTGACTTGAGGTAACCATTCCTTTAAAACAAAAAATTTGTGTAAAACTTAACGCTTTATATCCATGCATTGTATGGGTCGACAGAAAAAATAAAATCACCTAAAGGTGGGCACTAACTTTTGAATGTGGCTTTTTGAATGTGGTTTCAGTGTGGTTTTCATGGTGACTATTTAAGGCAGGCTGATAGGCTCACTTGCTTAGACTTGTGTAGGTTATTAATCTCCTCAGGATATAATTGATGACTGTAATTAGGCCAGCAACTGTAATAGTTATTTCACAGGTGTATATGTATTACTTTCCAGTATGTAATGCTGTCCGGGGAGCTCATGTATTGAGTTTGACTTTAGTCACCTAGGAGAATGAAAAGTCATTCTCCTTTTATCAATTTTAGTGAAATACTGAGTTCTACCTAGGCTGTGTCAGCTGGTATACACATTCATAAATGATGTTCAGACCTCATTAATTTTCGTAATTCCTGCAGCCTTTTTCTGCAGGCAGTAGAAACAGGTAAATAAATTCCCTGAGTTGTCCCTATTTGAAACGAAATCTTATCGGAGAGTGTGGCTGCTCTTAGTAGACTTTTTTTTTTAGTACACTATTTTTAATGGTAATGTCCACACAAGTAATCAGGGTTATTTTGGGGACTGGAGGTGTAAAGGAAAGTTTTCTTGAAGAGAAGCATTTAGCCACCAAAGACAAAACAGAACAAAATAAAAAACAAACCAAACAGCTGGAGTATGTAGAAGTTAATGTTGTACAGCCAAGTTCCAAAGAACTTTATAGTTTCCTAGCCAGTCTGGTTTTCAACCCCCATGATGTGTAAATTAGAAGCTCTCATTTTGTTCTACCAACATACCCATTCAAAAAGATTTCTTAACCTCGATTCTCTACAAGTAAATGCTAGAGATTGATTCCTGACTACCCCTTGTAATTTGGTGGGTTTTGTTTTATTTTTGAGGTTGTGAAATTATTGTATCATATCTTCTATGCTAATTAATTTGTTTTTGCTCCCCCATAAAAATCTTACCTCTTCTGCTGAAGTTTGAGCAGTTATTACAGGAAGTTGCTTGTGAGAACTTTTTACTGAGCAGATGTTTATCCTGCTTTTGACTAGCCAAAATAGGTTTATTTGAAAAATCTTAATGGAATAGAAATGCCCATTTTTACCATGAGAAAATGAATTTTTTAAGCCTCCTTTTAAGTTAAAGTTTTTAGTCTTTACCAAAGAACTATTTTTATCTCAACTGAAAGTATTCTAATGATAGATAAATAGGGAAGAAAAATATTACCTAACTAATTCTTGGTGTCAAAGACTGGCTCACTTAGTAACCATATATTTTTGTATTAGGTTTCTCAAAATGAAGCCCCTGGATTTGTTATTATTACAGTAATACTTATTGTAACAAATATTATAATTGATATTTGTTAAATTAGGTTATTTACATTATAGAATTGGACAGCAATCCTGGTGTTACATCAAAATTTTGGTATATTCCTTCTATTAAAAAGGTTTGTTGTTAAAATTTATTAAGACTTCTTTTTAAAGTTAAAGTGTTTTGGAATATCTGTATTAATGAAATACTGTCAAAAGTTGAATTTTATTAATGGTAGAAGGGTGGTGGGATGAGGGGCTTATGGGTTTCTAATGATTTTGAAGTAAAATATACTTAAAGATCATGTTTATATAAATTTGAAAATACATTAACCTCAAAACATGTAGCTCCAATAGTTGTGATATTGCTATTTTTTTCAGTTTTACAGAATTTATTGAAAGCATACTTTCTTTAGTCAAGACCATTTGTGGGGAATATTCTCTTTCTTGGGAGTGATATGTAGCTTTAATTTTGATTGATACTATTTCTGTAAAACTTTTCTTAAAGAAGGAATTGTTAATCTACCAAAGAATTATTAATGAAGGATAAGTAACTTTTTTTCATATTGATTTTGTTTTGAAAATGATGGGATGGATGGGAAGGAGGAGATAGGGTTATTACAGCAGTCTGTGTTTCTTTTGTAATATATGTAAAACAAAGATCGAATACAGTTTCTTTCTCTAGAAGTTGTTAACAGTTATAGAATATATTTAGAAATGTATATGTATAATCTAAAATCACTGAAGTCAGTTGAAGTATTCTTTCCAGTTACTTTGGTTTGTATAGGGAGCTCTCCTAAGCTCTGCTTGTCTGCTTTTATATTATGCTGAGATAATGGGGTATGTGGATGTTTAAATCTTTTAAATAATAAATACGTATTTTTAAGGGTACATTTAGACCTGATTTTTATTATGAGATCTTAAGAATTAGAACACCGTTTTATGTGGAGATATTTATATAGCAGCAACTTTAGAAGAATCATGGATTAACTTCTGATCATACGTTTATAACTTGTTTTATTCAGGAAAAGTTACATATTTCATAAGTACATTTAATATGCTTATTAAATATTTATTGATTTGTATACATCGTTGTAAAAGATTTTTGAGTTTTGTTAAATTTTGTTCTTTGTAATAGAACTTATTTTGGAGTGGGCATTTGGATCCATTAAATAATGGAACCTAGTCATAAACCGTTTTCATCAATTATATTATATGGTTTTATACCTTTGGTAAATTGCCGAGTGTAGTACTATGTCTTTTTCACGTATGTTTTATCACTAAAGATTGCAGGTAAGTGGTGAAGAATGGCTAAGTTTAAGATAAAAATATTATTTGATTTGTTTTATCTGTCATAGGTATTTTGTAAGTTAAAAATGTTAATGTTAGCAAATTGATGTCTCAGACTTGGTCGTCTCTCTTACAGGTGACAGGTTTCGTTCTATCATTGACGATGCTTGGTGGTTTGGAACGGTGCTGAGTCAAGAGCCGTATCAGCCACAGTACCCTGATAGTCATTTCCAGTGTTACATTGTTAGGTATGTATGCAGATGAAAACCAGTCATCTGCAAACATTTGTTCGCTGCGGCAGGTTGTGGTATGAATGACGTGTTTCAGGTTAAAAAAAACACCATTGAGTTCGTTGTTAAGTCACGTCAGTCTCACCTTTGCAGCATCTCTCTAGAATGCCTCTGTTACTAGTACCCGCCTTGGTACAGGTTCTGCTTGCTTCCCTGGGACCTTTTTTGTAGCCTCCTAATATTTCCTCAACCCAATATTGCAGGATCATTGTTCAGGAGCACATGTTACTTCATTTCCCTTGTTCAAAAAAAGTCTTTGCTGCCTTTCCATTGGCTGTGGAAACAAAGTCCACATTCTGAAGTGTGGCATTCAAGGCCTTCACACTATCTTTCTTCACTTACCCTGGGTACAGGCCACACAGCATTTCTGGTTTTGTCCTTGAATCCACCATACATTTTTATACTTGTTTGTTATAATCTATTCGAAAAAAACCATACTATTTAAACTTACTGCTACAGTGAGGTTAATTTTTGCATTTTCTATCTTTTTGTTTACTCTTGTAGTGGGTACCTAGTTATTAGCCACAGGTTTATTTTTTATTTATTTATTTTTTTTTGTGATACGCGGGCCTCTCACTGCTGTGGCCTGTCCCGTTGCGGAGCACAGGCTCCGGACGCACAGGCCCAGCGGCCATGGCTCACAGGCCCAGCCACTCCGCGGCACGTGGGATCCTCCCGGACCGGGGCACGAACCCGCGTCCCCTGCATCGGCAGGCGGTCTCTCAACCACTGCGCCACCAGGGAAGCCCCTATTTTTTATTTTTTATTGGAGTATAGTTGCTTTACAATGTTGTGTTAGTTTCTGCTGTACAGCAAAGTGAATCAACTATACATATATCTCCTCTTTTTTGGATTTCCTCCCCATGTAGGTCACCACAGAGCATTGAGTAGAGCTCCTTGTGCTGTACACAGTGTTCTCATTAGTTATCTATTTTATACGTGCTATCAATTGTCTTTATGAAGGGCTAACCAGACTTTTTTTTGGTTTTAACAGGTGGGACAATACTGAAATTGAAAAACTTAGCCCATGGGACATGGAACCAATACCTGATAATGGTATGTAATTTTTAAACAATGAAAATACATTTTCAAGTTTTTATGTTACTAATGCACATAGAGCACATTTGTGGTCTTTGAGAAACATTTTTAAATTTATGGTAACTGAGCTTTACTAAAACAAGTGAACAGAATTATGTGTATCTGGCTCCTTAATTCTTATCCTGTTTCCAGCTTGTTGCTCGCTGTATCTTAGTCACCAACTGTCATTTCTCATGTAATTGTGCTTTAGTCTCTTCTTGATCTCCTTCACTTAGCCTCCATTTCTCTTTCCTCATCCTTATTCTTTTACCCTTGTTCTTTCTTCAGAGAAGAGCTCTAACCTGACTTCTGTCTTTTGCATTACCTCAACTTGTCTGAGAAGTAGAGTTCTTTGTTCCAAAGGCCGTATCGTCTCCAGTGCTTGCTGTCCCACTCCTTTGAACTTCTCTTGGACCTGGTATTTACACTTAGTTCATTCCCTCCAACAATTTTAGTTTCCTCCTTCCTATCTCCATTCAAGTTTGGATTTGTGTCTTATACCTTAAAACAGCTTTCATTTCATTTTCTTGAACATTTTGCTACTGAATTACTTCACTCTTGTTGAACTTTTTGAAGGGGTACCCTGTATATCTGTTGGCTCCCATCTTTCCACCATCAAGCTTTCTTTTATATTAGTGTTGATTCAGCATAAAAACATGCAAGAACTTGTGTCCTTCCACATCCACCATTTTTGACACATGAAATCTTTGCCCTGTGTTTTTTGCTTGTGTCTGCCTTAAGGGTCAAGCCCTTTTTCCTTTGTGTTTTTTTTTTTTTTTTGGTACGCAGGCCTCTCACTGTTGTGGCCTCTCCCATTGCGGAGCACAGTCTCCGGACGCGCAGGCTCAGCGGCCATGGCTCACGGGCCCAGCCCTCCGCGGCACGTGGGATCCTCCCGGACCGGGGCACGAACCCGTGTCCCCTGCATCGGCAGGCGGACTCTCAACCACTGTGCCACCAGCGAAGCCCCCTTTGTGTTTTATTCTCTGACATATCTCCATCAACTGTTGCCTTGCTTTACTTTGGAAATAAGGAGTTTTTCCTTTTTTTTCCTCTTTTTGTTTTTTTTTAACATCTTTATTGGAGTATAATTGCTTTACAATGGTGTGTTAGTTTCTGCTGTATAACAAAGTGAATCAGCTATACAGATACATATATCCCCATATCTCCTCTCTCTTGCGTCTCCCTCCCACCCTCCCTTTGCCACCCCTCTAGGTGATCACAAAGCACTGAGCTGATCTCCCTGTGGTATGCGGCTGCTTCCCACTAAGGAGTGTTTTTCAAAAAAATGTTTTCTAAATAACTACACTTAGCAATATGAAATGACATTTTGTGTTGTATAAAACATACATAGATAAGTGAAAACCAACATTTTTTTGAGGTCTTACTCTGCTGCTAAGAACTTCATATGTATCGATTCATTTAATCTTACTCTGAGGTGATGCTCTATTATTAATTTTACAGATGAAGGAACTCAGGCTCAGAGCGTTTTCAGTAACTTAGCTAAGTCACACACCTCTAAAAAGGATAGGAGTTTGGATTCTAGCCTAAGCCATCTGGCACCAACCAGTGCTTTTAACTGCTAGTTATAGCTGCCGCTTTGTAAACGATACCAAATCAATAAAAGCACTTGCATAAAGAGATTTTACATGTTAATGAGGCCAATAAGTCTTTAGAAGAGTTGTCAAAAGACATGAACAGGCAGAAAAATAAATTTGGAAGCATATGAAGAAAAGCTCATTTGCATTATCAGTCTCGGAAAGGTATATTAAAATAATAATATTTTAAATAATTTAAAATATTAAAACATCGTTTTACCTATCAGATTGTTAGATTGATACGTTTGTCTTCTTTCTGTTGACATTTTTCTTTTTTAAAAAAATAGTTTTCAAGAAACTATTCTCTGAATATTTACATTGCCTCTTTTTCTTTTTAAAAATGTGCATACTCTTCCATTATCAATTTTTACTGCACTTTTTAAACATCTCATTTTGAAATAATTTCAAACTTAAGAATATTACAAAAAGAGTACGAAGCATTTCTGAACACCCAATTTTCTCAAATGTTAACATCGTAACACAAGTATAGTGCATTTATCAAAATCAGGAAATACCATTGATACAATTCTAATCTTATAGACCTTTTTCAAATTTTGACCATGGTCCTAATGTTCTTTCACACATTGAATTTCATTGCCATGTCTTCTTCGTCTCCTTTAGTCTGGAATCCCTGAATCTTTCCATTATCTTTCATGACCATGACACTTCTGAAGAGCACTGGCCACTTTGCAGAATTTCCCTCAGTTTGCGTTTGTCTGATATATTTCATGATTAAGTCCAGAGTTTGCATATTTGGCAAGAGTGTCAGAGAAGTGACGTTGTGTCTTTCTCAGTGCATCATATCAGGAGGCACGTGATAGCAGTTTGTCCTGTTACTGGGAATATTAACCTTAATCATTTAATTCAGGTGGGTGTCTGCCAGGTTTTTCTGCTATAAAGTAACTTCTTTTTCCTTTGATTAGTATCTTGTATGTGAACTTGGACAACTGAATTTAAATATAGTGTATATTTAGTTTGGTTTGATTTTTTTTTTCTTTTTTGATGGACTCATAGTTGATCCACCTGAAGAATTAGGAGCCAGTATTTCTGTCACTTCAGATGAGCTAGAGAAATTGCTCTACAAACCCCAAGATGGTGAATGGGGTCAGAAATCGAGAGATGAAGAATGTGAACGAATTATTAGTGGTATAGATCAACTTTTGAATCTTGGTAAGTTTTTTTACGGTGACAAGTTTATGTTCAAGATTCTTTTCCACAGAAGTATTTTAAAACAGTAGCATAATTGTGGTTGTGTTCTTTATTACAATTTGTATTTATTACTTTTTGGGTAAGCCTGTAGTGCTAATTGTAGCTCTGTTTTATGAATGATTTGTAGAGAAATATCACTTAGAGGTAATGAATTTCTTGATGAAAATTCTTCCTTCTGCCATTACAGATATAGCAGCAGCTTTTGCAGGTCCGGTTGATCTGTGTACATATCCAAAGTACTGTACTGTAGTGGCCTATCCAACTGATCTGTACACAATTCGAATGAGACTTGTTAATCGATTTTACAGGTCAGTAGAAACCTACTTTAAAAAAAATTTGAAAAGATATTTGGCCAGTTAACCAGGTAGAGTTAACAGAGGTAATGGTGGCTGATAGTGACAGTGGTGGAGTGGGGGCTGATTGACATTATTTTCTGTTTCATTCTCTTCTTTTGTTATAGTCATTTCTTGGTCCTGTGTAAGACAGTGTGTTAGATGCCTGTGGGTAGGTATGGATAGAACCTGGATAAGGAGAAGTACCACGTTTCATTCCTCAGTCTTTAGTAGTCTGTTTTTCTTGCAAAAGCTGCTCCATTTAAATATAAAATTTAGTTAGTAATGACTTTGGCCTTTGAAAGATTAAATCCCCAGAGTCATCAACTTTTTATCTCTGGCTTCTAGAGCTTTGAAAACTATAAAATTTCCCATTCTCAGTGATTTTTTTTTTTTTAAAGCAGGTGATGGTATTCTGTATGATTCAGCTGCTTTGAGAAATTATATTTACAAAAAACTGACTTCTTGAGTTCACATTGTTGATGTTAATTTACCTCTGTAGTGCATTCGTTCAGAAACCAGTTTGTGAGTTTATAGTCAGATTGACTTTCTTAGGATTGATGGTATTTAACACATTTTCTTCATTGAGTCTCAGTAGCTTCAAATATACCTATAGGCAGTGTGAAAAGGGAGGGTTGCCCTTTTGGTTTTCTGGATGTGATTAAGTGATCTGTTACGACTTTCAGTCCTTAAATGTATTCTCTGCAGTTCAGCTTCCAGTATAATTGCTTATGACTGTGATCAAGTTGACAGTATTAGAAAGTTATTCATTATAACTTTACACTTATGGTTTAATTAATATATCATGCTGGCTTAACATGCTGGATTTTTTTACTTGGTTTCTGTCTTTTCATTTTTTAAGCCCTAAATTGCCTGTTTTTTACTTTGAAGGAGGCTATCTGCATTAGTTTGGGAAGTCAGATATATAGAACATAATGCCAGAACATTTAATGAACCTGAGAGTGTAATTGCAAGATCAGCTAAGAAGATAACTGACCAGCTTTTGAAATTTATCAAGTAAGTGACCTCATATTATAGATGTTGTGGAAAAGTGCCTTTGCATATTGTGCTCTTAAAACTATCCAGTTCTTAATTTGTGCTCTCTGAATTATACCCTTTTAATGTGTTACATTAAATGACATTTCTTTACATTTCTTCTTTTGTGATTGTAATTTAGGTAAAGGAATGAGAAATTGAATAGTCCAATTTTTTCTATTTTTAAAAATTTTGAAATAATTTTATACTACAGAGAGTTGCCCTATGTATACATATACCCTTCACCTGTTTTCCCCTTAGGTTAACATTTTACACAACTGTGGTGTCCTTATGAAGTGTTAAGAAATTATCCTTGATACAGTACTATTGACTAAAGTGTAGAATTTATCTGGATTTCATCAGCTTTTACATCAATGTTTTTTTCTGTTTCAGGATCCAATCCAGAATTCCCACTGCATTCACTGTTTTGTTTTCTTAGTCTCTTTTAATCTGTTCTCTAGTCTTTCCTTTCTTTTATCACTTCATCATTTTTTAATGAGTGCTGGACACTTATTTTGTAGTGTGTAATTAATTTGGCTCGTCTGATATTTTCTCATGATTAGATTGAGTTTTAATCTGTTTTGGATTGTATCCTGTGAATATTCCACACTTTTCTTGCATTTGGAAATCGATTTGGACTAGTAGGATGAAAACTGACCTGCAGGTTGAGATCCAGGTTCTAACCTAATCTGTTCTGGTGAAATTTTCTGGGTGACTTTGCACACATTACTCAGCCTCTTTCCTTTAAAATGAATGATTTTGCTATATGACCTTGTATGCCTTTCCCCCAGTTATAAAAATTCTTTGAAAGAATTATATACTGGAGAAGATAATTTATAAACTCTGACATCATTTTCAGTATCTGGCTACAAACTGGGGAATAACTGATTGCAGCTGTTTCACTCTCCTGGGCTGAATCTGTCTGATGTCTGGAGGACTCAAACTTATTGCCTCTCCTCCCAAAGTTTCTTCTTTCTACTTCAGGAAGGTCACATACCCATTTTCATCTCCGTTGTGTCTAGATACCCCTATTTTATGATTCTTTCTTCTGCTGTGTTTACAGTGAGGTTAAGATATAATTTATTTTAGTTTTTACGTCCTTTTTTGCTTCTATTCTTTTTTATCTCAAATCAACCATTTTCCTGGTACTCACTGTACAAATATTACTAGTGGTGATAACTTTGAAAAACTCATCCATGTATTCATCCAGTTGAGGCTATACATATAGTATTTCTGTACACACTTAAATTGAAAAAAAAATTAACTTTCAGTGTTCTAGTATGGTCAGTTGTTTCCACAGAGGATAGAGTAAAAACCTGATATTCTACTGCTTGAAATTAGGTGTGCATAGGAACTGTTTGCATAGTTGGGGAACTGTTTGTATCTTAATCTGTAGTTTGAATATTTGGAGACAGGGACTACATTTGCATACTGTTAAATTAAAAAATTGTCTTTTAGGAGTCAAGACTGTACAAATATCTCAGAACTTTCTAACACTTCTGAAAATGATGAGCAAAATGCCGGGGATTTGGTATGAAGTTCGTCAATTTTATAATGATTTTTGTTAATTTCAAATGATAACTTAGAATGAAGAGTGAAGTAGAAAACGTTGGTTACCTAAATCAATTCTTGCTATATTCCAATGAACTATGAAAATAGGGCACTTGATAAAACTACATTTTAAAATTATCTAGATCATCAATGAGGTAATAGCCAATAATTGATATTAAATAAACAAGTTATGTCTAAGTGAATTAACTTAGGTGTGGAATATATTCTCTTTCCAAATTTGAGATAGAGAAAGGTGTATTATAAGAAGTACCTTGGATATGTTTTTGGTAAAATCAGCATCTGAGGGAATTCCCTGGCAGTCCAGTGGTTAGGACTCGGTGCTTTCATTGCTGTGGCCTGGGTTCAATCCCTGTTTGGAGAACTGGAATTCCACAAGCCATGTGGCACAGCCAAAAAAAAAAAAATCAGTATCTGAGAGTTGGATTTAATTGTAATTAAAAACTAATGAACTTTACCATGCTGTAAGTACCCTAAAATCCTTCACTCAATATGGTGTTGAAGTGTAAGTAAAGGCAGATATCATTGATGTTGTGTAATTTCACTTCAGAGAAAATCAGGTTGTTGTATGGAGTTGCAGGAAGGATATTTTTTTAAAAACAGTGTGGTGTCAGTTTCTACACAAACTATCATTGTAGTTCACTGATTTTCATTGGAATAAAAATGGGGATGCTAATATGTGATTTAGGGAATAAGAAAATGTGTAGCGTACAAAATGTAGGAATCTGTGGGAGACTCTTCTGAGTTTTATGGAAGAGGTAAAAACACAAATTTAAAGCTCCTTGGGCATGTCTTCTGTGGACATGCACAAGGCAACTTTTTATAGCTATATTTTGGATTTAGTGCATGTTTACGTTAGGGAATGTAAATGGTTATTAAGAATAAGAATAAGGGTTGGTTTCTTGGAGGGTGAGTGCCACAAAGACCATCTGATAGTCTGTATTTTGAGATTTTGTTAACAAGTTATAACCCTCGTAAACCTAATGTCTTTGATATGCTAAGATTATTGCATATCTAATGAAAATATTAACACTTAAAATGCTCTGATTTTTATTCCTAGGATGATAGTGATCTTCCTAAAACATCTTCTGGAAGAAGGAGAGTAAGTTAATTTGTGTGATTAACCTTAGTTGTTTATTTACTCTGTGTTTTAAAATCAACATAAGATTTTAGGTGTTGTCTTTGAAAAGTTACATTGATATTGATATTGAATATTTTATAAGAGAAATGGGAGAAATCACTGTAAGGTGGATGGCTAGGTAAGGTTTAGTGGAAGGGTTGGGATTTGGACTGTGTCCTCAGAATGAGATAGAATAAGAAGAGGACACTTGAAAAGTAAGGGTTATTATGATTCAAGCTAAAAAAGTAGGAAAGTGTGGCATGTCAGTGGGCTACTGAGAGCATTGGCCTGACTGGCGTAGGGGTTGAATTTTGGAGTGAGCAAAGTGGTTGCGTCTGGCTGTTACGTTGGGAGCAGATTATGGTGATATTGTAAACCAAAGATTTCTTTTAAATTTACAGTAGAGAGTCAATTCCATAGCCAAAACAGATTTTGATTAAAGTTAGATAGATTTGTATTAAAGTTAGGAGTTCATTGCAAGAATCTCAGAGAAAAGGTGGGAAACTTAGTCAAGAATAGTGCTGGCTGGGAATTCCCTTGCGGTCCAGTTAGGACTCCGCACTTTCACTGCCGAGGGCTCGGGTTCAGTCCCTGGTCAGGGAACTAAGATCCCACAAGCGCACAGTGGCGTGGCCATTAAAAAAGAAAAACAAAAGAATAGTGTTGGCCTGCAATAGAGAGGAAGGAAAGAAGATGAGACCTTTTAATGGGAAAATTAACTAGAATTTGGTGACTGAACCTTTTTTAAAAATGAGGATTTGTTGGGAGGATAGGGGAGAACAAAGTGGGAAATAAGCTTTGGATATTGGGTAGTTAAAATTGTGGTGTCATCAGCAGTTCTTGAAGCTCTTATGTAAATGTTAATTAAAAGTAAAGCTTATTAATTGGAAAATGCTTAATAGTGTTATCTTATATTTCATTCAAATGCTTAAATTTAAGCTGTTTATCACATCAATTTTCATAATATGCTGCCTCAAATAACAATGAAAAGTTAAGATTTGAATTATTACCATTTTCATATAATTTCATTTCTAAACAGACTTCTAAGTATTTAGTATCTGTTTAGTATTTGTCGTGATTGCTGTAGCAAATTATAAATCTAGTGCCTTAAGCAATAAAAATACCTTGTAGTTCTGTGGATTAGAAGTTTGGCATGGGTCTCACTGGACTAAAGTCAAGGTGTCAGCATAGCTGTGTTCCTTTCTGGAAACTCTAGGGTAGAATTCATTTCCTTCCATTTTCCAGCTTCTGGAGCCTCATGGTCCCCTTGCATCTTCAAGTCAGCAGCATAGCATCTTCCAGTCTGCCTCTGACTCTTCTGCCTCCCTTGTATGAGGACCCTTGTGATTACATTGGGCCCACCCTGATAATCCAGGACTGTCTCCCCATCTCAAAGTCTATCTACTCTTTTAGTCATATCTGCAGAATCCCTTTTGCCATAGTCACAGGTTCTTGGGACTAAGATGTACACGTGTTCGGGAGCATTATTCTGCCTACTGCATTATCCATTGTAATACTTCATGTTCTGTGAGAACATTTTCTAAACTTAGGAGATAAGTGGTGGAATGAAAATGTTTTTAGAGTAACAGATGTGACACTGGGTTTTTTAAAAAAGTGGATTTTTTTCCCCAAGTAGATAGAAAATCATGTAATGACATATTATGACATAATACAGAAGACAACAGCTCAGTTGCATTCTTACCATTATACTATATCATACCATAGTGTGGCTTTTCCAAGATTGAAAAAACTTTTAATGTTATGAATGTATTTTTAGGTTCATGATTGGAAAACAAGGAGCATCAAAGCAACCAATTATGTTGAAAGCAACTGGAAGAAACAGTGTAAGGAACTAGTGAACTTAATATTTCAATGTGAAGATTCTGAACCATTTAGACAACCTGTTGATTTGGTTGAATATCCAGTAAGTTGTCATTATTTGAATGTTTGGGGCTTTTCTTGCTGGTGTAGAGGAGATTGGGATAGAGGTATTCAAATTAAAAAGTAAGATGTCTAGAATTCCCTGGTGGCCTAGTGGTTAAGATTCTGGGTTTTTCAGTACCGTGACCCGGCTTCAATCCCTGGTCGGGGAACTGAGATCCTGCAAGCCACGTGGCGTGGCCCAAAAAAAAAAGAAAGAAAAAACCCCCAGCAACCAAAAAGTAAGATGATTAGGCTTCCTGTTAACTTTGTCTCTGACCACTAATTCAGCTGTGGAAGAGTTGTTTTACACAGTTTTCTTGAATTAATAGACACCCTTGTAACTTGGGTTAAGACGTAGTTAACCAGTGTTACGTAATATAATTGGAGGATTAGTAGGCCCCGCCCCAGGAAAACTATGAATTGGTTAAAAGTGTCTGTCTTTACTTTCTAATAGGGAAATGGAAAATGACCTAAAAAAAAAAAAAATTAGCACAAATTTACTGTAGGAAGCTTAGAAATTATAGAAGGGTATAAAGAAGGAAATAAAAACAATTTCATATCTTGCTGCCAAGTATATAATTTTGTTATATTTCTTGTCCATATGTTTGGATGTCTTCTTTAAAATTATTGTTGATTCTTAAGATCCTTGTACCCTTTTTTCTTCTGTCATTTTGAATATTTTAGAGATTTGATGCACTTACATTTCTAAAAACAGGAATCGAATCTTTGAACTAATTATTGTTTTTAAAACCTAGGATTACCGAGATATTATAGATACTCCAATGGATTTTGGAACAGTAAGGGAAACTTTAGAAGCGGGAAATTATGACAGCCCTTTGGAATTTTGCAAAGACATCCGGTTGATATTTAGCAATGCAAAAGCATATACACCAAATAAAAGATCAAAGGTAATTTTGAAAGTGGTTTATAAAAAAGAAAAAAAGTACGTGTGATCTGTGTAGATGGTAATTTTCTAGTGTTTGGTAGAGGTGGGAGCATAAAAGATCAGTGAGTAGAGTAAAACCACTGTTAAGCATAGAGTGCCACTGCCCAGGCATCTGCTTAGGAAACATCATTTCCTTGTGACACTGTTCCGCTTTCCTCAAGTTTTATAAACAAAAGAGTATTGGTGCGAGTGAGGACACCAGTGAAAAATGAACAAATTTGTATTTGATGTATAGAGTGAGAAAAATGTGTTTTCTTACATATGGGAATCTTGAAAAGTGGATTGGGAACTTAGTGATAGAGGCTGGAAGAATATTAAAAGTAAGAAAAGGAAAATCTGAAGTGAGCGTGGACTACTGATGGCATACTAACATTTTTTATCTGAAGAAGAAACACATCGGCCATCTGATTAGTTAAGAACACAAGTAGAGTGGACATTCCTAAATTTTTGTTCAAATGTTCTATGTTGGATAACTTTTCAAAACTTGTTGAAACATAATAAATACACAAAAGGATACACGTACTCTCAGTGAATATTCATAAACCTTTGTAGCCAGTGTGCTGGGTAATTAAAAAAAAAAGCAATAATTTGAGAGTAAGACTTTAAAATAAAGCCCTTGCTTGATGTTACAGCACTTTCTCTATCATCAGTGACTATCACTGCTAATTAACCATTTTGTCTTAATTTCACTTCTCCCTCATTACTTATTATCAGACTGCGTGCATTAATTCTTCTCTTAATCTGAGAACCTTTTCATTGCATTCAGTATCCAAATTGCTTATTGGATCAGTTTAACATACAAGTCTAACATTTTTCCAAGCTTGTGTTGTCAGTATTCACCATTTGCGAGACTTTCTTTCCAGACAGAAAATAAATTTCATTCATGTCTTTTTCCCTTTTGTTTAAAATATGTTTGAGGATACATCATACAACTCATGCATTTGAAGTGCACAATTTAGTGGGCTTTAGTATATTACCAAATTTTCAAAATTGTGGTTACATATATATATAAAACAAAATTTATCATTTTAACCATTTTTAAATGTATAGTTCACTGCCATTAATTACATTCACAGTGTTGCTCAGCCATCACTGCTATTTCCAGAACTCTTTCATCATCCCAAACAGCAACTCTGTCACCAGTAAGCAAGTAACTCCACATTCTCCCTTTCCCTCAGCCCTTGGTAACCTCTAATTTACTTTGTATCCCTCTGAATTTGCCTATTGTAGATATTTCGTACAAATTGAATCACACAATATTTGGCTTTTGTGTCTGGCATATTTCACTTAAAATAGTATCTTAAAGGTTCATCCATGTTGTTGCCTGTATTGGAACTTCATTCCTTTTTTTGGCTGAATAATATTTCATTGTATGGGTATATGACATTTTGCTCATTCATCTTTTGATGGACACTTGAGTTTCTACTTTTTGGTTATTGTGATTAATGGCAATACAAGTATTTGTAAGAGTTCTTGTCCTCAGTTTTCTTGGGTATATATCTAAGAGTGGAATTTCTGGTTCATAGAGTAATTCTATGTTTAGCCTTTTCAGGAACCACCAAACTATATTCCATAATGGCTGCACCATTTTGTATTCCCACTGGCAATGTACGAGGATTCTAGTTTCTCCACATACTTGCCAAAATTTGTTATTTTCTGTGTTTTTTAAAAAAATTATAGCCATTGTAGTAACTGTGAAGTGTTATCTCCTTGTAGTTTTGATTTGTATTTATGTTATGACTTATTAAAAATTATATCTAGAATTTATTTAAATCAGATATAGTAAGACATGCAGACATGAATTGTCATGAAGGAAGAAGTTTATACTCACAGATCCCTAGAAACAGAAGTGTGTGATACAAGGTTGATGAGTAGGCAGAGGGGAGAGGAGGGAAGGGAAGAGTATGGCGCAGAGCTTAGATTGGGGTTTTCACAGGACGGCAAGGCAGGGCAGAGTAAACAGTCTGGGATTGGCTAGTTTGTAGTAATTGGAGCTTTGATTTGTAGGGGTGGTCTCTAGATGTCTGATTCCTGGCCCTGGGGTGATTTGGGTAGGGGGAATATTGGCTTGGTGTATGAGAGTTTGATAAAGAAGACCTGTTAGGTGTTTGATCTCTGGATTGATTGTTTTCTGTATCAGAGGTACACCTGCAAAAAAAAGCCACTTGCTATCTCTGGGAACTAGCCCTGGGATGGGGTAGTCTCTCCAGGATCAAGGCTCCAAATGCCAGAGCATCAATGATACAGAAAATAAGAAAATATAGTCAGTACACTAATGATGTTGAGTATCTTTTCATGTGGTTATTGACCACTTGTATATTTTCTTTGGAAAAATATCTATTCAAGTGGTTTGCCCAATTTTTAATTGGATTTTTGTCCTTTTGTTGTTGAGTTGTAAGAATTTTTAAATATATTCTGGATATTAAGTCCTAATCAGATGAATGTTTTCCAGTTATTTTGTCTGTAGGTTGTCTTTTCACTTTTGATAATGTCCTTTGATGCAGAAAAGTTTTTAATTTTGATGAAGTCCAATTAATCTATTTTTTTTCTTTGGTTTCTTGTGCTTTTGGTTTCATGTTTAAGAACCCATTGCTACTTAGCGTCACACAGCCTGTAAGATGCCCAACACTACTATGGAGCAATTTGAAAAATATGTGTCAGAAACTTAAGTGCCATTTGACCCATTAATTCTAATTTTTTTTTTTTTTTTGTACGCGGGCCTCTCACTGTTGTGGCCTCTCCCATTGCGGAGCACAGGCTCCGGACGCGCAGGCTCAGCGGCCATGGCTCACGGGCCCAGCCGCTCCACGGCATGTGGGATCCTCCCGGACCGGGGCACGAACCCGTGTCCCCTGCATCGACAGGCGGACTCTCAACCATTGTGCCACCAGGGAAGCCCCATTAATTCTAATTTTAATAATTATTTTTTATAGACAGTGTTAACTGTGGAAAAGACTACTTGCACAAAACATATATATTAAGGAGTAATTTATAGAGGCAAATGTTTGGAAATAGTGTTCAAAATAGTTTAAAAAAAATCCACTGCCAAATTCAGTGTCATGAAGATTCACCTCATGTGTTCTAAGAGTTTTATGGTTTAGTTCTTATGTAAGCTATTGATCCATTTTGAGTTAATATTTGTGTATGGTGTAAGATAGAGGTCCAGTTTATTCTTTTGCATGTAGAAATCCAGTTGTCCCAGCAACATCTGTTGAAGTGACTATTCTTTCCCTATTAAATGGCCTTGCACCCTTTTTGAAAATCAGTTGGCCATAGATATATGGGTTTATTTCTGAACTCAGTTCTGTTCCATTGGTTTATACATATGAGTGTTTGTCTCTGTGTCAGTACTATAATGTTTTGTTTACTGTAGCTTTAGTAGTAAGTTTGGCAGTAAAGGAAATTTGAGTCCTCTTACATTGTTCTCTTTCAGGATTGTTTTGGCAGTTCAGGGGGTGCAATTCATTATGAATTTGAGGATTGACTTTTTCCATGTCTGTTTTCATAGGGATTGAATTGAATGTATAGATTGCTTTGGGCAGTATTGACGTCCTGACTACTGTTTTTCTATCCTTTAACGCCAGATGTCTTTCCATTTATTTAGGTCTAATTTCTTCCAGCAATGTTTTGTAATTTTCAGTGGAGAGTCGTACAGCTCCTTGGTTAAATTTATTCCCACATATTTTATTGTTTCAGATGCTATTTGAGATGCAGTTGCTTTCTTTTTTTTTTTTTTTTTTTTTTTTTTGTGGTACGCGAGCCTCTCACTGTCCACTGTGCCACCTGGGAAGCCCTGCAGTTGCTTTCTTAATTTCCTTTTTTGCTTGTTCATTGTTGGTGTATAGAAACAGAGCAGATTCTTGTGTGTTAATCTCATACTCTGTAATTTAGTTGCATTAATTTGTTAGCACTAATAGCTTTCTTGTAGAATCTTTGATTGCTTCTATATATAGGATCATTTCATCTGCAAATAGAGATAGTTCTACTTCTACCTTTCCAATTTGAATTATTTTTATTTCTTGTTTAATTGCTCTGGTAGAATTTAAGGTACAGTGTTGAATAACAGTGGTGAAACCAGGCATTCTTGTATCATTCCTGATCTAAGGGGGAAAGATTTTCAGTCATTTACCATTGTGTATAATGATAACTGTGGGTTTTTCACACATGCCCTTTTTCATGTTGAGGAACCAATAATTTTAGCACTCATTTTTGTTAAACAATTTTATTTTTAATTCAAATGTATTATTGAATTTTTCAGATGAAAGTGGTGGTACTCAGGAGTATCAGAGCTTTCAAACTTAATACGATTGAGGAAAAAAAATCACTCTTGTTAAAATTGGTGACTTATGCTAGAGTTCAGGTTTGAGGGAAAAGAATAATATATATACAAGATACTGGAAATAACTGTTAAAGACCACTTCAAAGATAAAGAAGGATTACAGATTTCACATATACTTATTATATGTATGTGTATATAGGTTTCCTTCTGTATTTGAACATACCCCATTTCTAGGTGAAGAACCAGCTACCTTAGGACACATCTTGATAACAGATACACGGAATAGATCAAGATAAAGCACAGATGCTCACAGATACAGTTCAAAACTGTGGTGACCTGCCTAAACAAAATGAGTCACAAAGAGATGTACACCAAGACACATCATAATTAAAATGGTAAAAGCTAAGCATAAAGAGAGAATTCTAAAGACAGCAAGAGAAAAACAAAGAGTCATAATATAATAGATACCCCTTAAAGCTGTCAGCTGATTTCTCTGCCAGAATTTTGCTGACCAGAAGGCTGTCGAATTACATATTCAAAGTGCCGAAAGGGAAAATCTGTTGTCATTATACTTTTGTCAAAGCCCATAGAATATTCAACACCAAGAATGAACCCTAATGGTTCTGATGGACTTGGGGTGATAACGTGTCAATGCAAGCTCAGCAACCATAATAAATATATCTCTCTGGTTTGGGACGTTGCTAAAAAAACAAACAAAAAACTGAGGTGACCTGATGCTGAGATGCTGAGTGTAGTTGCTGGGGAAGGAGCTTGGCGGTGCTACTCTTGCTGTTTGGGGTACACACTACCTCTATAACAGCTTGCTGCAGACAAATGCTGAACTCTGTTTTCACCTTTTTTCATAGAAGTGAAAATCTCCTTTGGATTTTTTTTTCAGTTAGCGAAAACAAGTACTAATAAAGTACGTCTTTTGTAAAAGTGAAGTGGCAGAAAGTAGCGTTTTTGAAAGTGGGGATACCTGTATATGTATGTGTGTATATATGTATGTGTGTGTGTGTGTGTGTGTGTGTGTGTGTATATATATATATATATATGAATATGGCAAATTCATACATTTTACATACTTTTTAAAGGTTCCCCAGTGTTAGTCTCTTCACCCTCCTCTACCATGCACCCGAATGATTGATATTTAGCTTTTGAATATTAGATTTTTACTTTACAGGAATGATTGTGGATGAGTAAAGAGTACTTCCTGTGAATACAGAGCTGTGCCAAAAAGTTATTTATAGCGGCACTCAACATTACATTGCTGTTCTTTTGAGGATTTGATGTTATTTAATTATAAAAGTTATTAGAACACAATCTTATATAAAGTTATAGGGCATAATGTCTCCTTTTGGATGTAAGCAATCGTTTTTTTCCCAATAATAATCTAAGTGGCATCAGAGGCAGTCAGATTTCAAGTAGAGAGTAGTGTAGAAGTGCTTTTGTTCCCTTGCCCCAAGGAGACACTGCTTTTCTGCTGCCTAAATAGCAGCCTTAAAACCAACCAGGGGGCTTCCCTGGTGGTGCAGTGGTTGAGAGTAAGCCTGCCGATGCAGGGGACATGGGTTCGAGCCCCGGTCCGGGAAGATCCCACATGCCGCGCAGCGGCTGGGCCCATGAGCCATGGCCGCTGAGCCTGCGCATCTGGAGCCTGTGATCCGCGACGGGAGAGGTGACAACAGTGAGAGGCCCGCGTACCGCAAAAAAAAAAAAAAAAAAAAAAAAAACAACAACCAACTTCCTATCTACGTTTGGGAGAAGGAGGCGTTTTGGGGATTTGTACAGGTAGATGTGGAAAAAACCAGTTGAGAACCATTGACATACAGACATAAATCCTAGATACAACCCTAGGGTTGATTGATTTAAAATTACTTTCTTTTCATCGGAGAAGTGTGTATTTGATACTTCCACTGTCCTTGCAGGGAAGCGATGGGAAATGAAGTAAGGAACAGTCATTTATCTATAACAGTGATATAATAGATTACAAGTAGCCTCAATGACTATAATTTTACTTGTAAAAATATTTTAAAAGATATTTTATAGTACTAGTTTTGCTTTCATGTCCTTGCAGATTTACAGTATGACGTTGAGATTGTCTGCCTTATTTGAAGAAAAAATGAAGAAAATCTCTTCTGATTTTAAGATTGGTCAAAAATTCAGTGAAAAACTTCGAAGAAGCCAGAGGTTCAAGAGACGGCAAAATTGTAACCGTGTCAATCAGTCTAACAAAAGTATCAGGTAAATTGGTTATTGCAGTCTTTGTGTGCAGTTTTTAAAAATTTCAGGTTGTGATACCTCTTTGATTTTATTAAGCTAAAAATTCTTAATCATTTTACAGTATATTCACTAAAGAATAGTCATTGTTTTTTATGGCTTGAAAGCATTCTCTGCATATAGAGCTGTTGCATTAATTTTTAATTATATACATTTGTAAGCATTTAATGAAAAGCATCAACTAAATCTTACTAAGGATTATTCAAAATATTTCTTGTCTTCTGCATAAGAATTTTTGTTTTTAATGCAGAGGATAAAATGATTACTCTGTATGGCTATTGAGCATTTGATCGTGTAAGGGAAAATGCCAGTTAGATGTAATGCACTCTATTTTCACTGGGGATTAGTTGTAGAGAAGAAATATAAAATGAAGGATTTATTCTCTTTATAGTAAATTAATATTAATTTATATTTTGCCATTTATGACTATGTAGCTTACATTACTATCAAATTTATAGATATTTTGACATGTAGAAATATGGAAATTGAGTTTTTCAGTGTTTAGTTTGTTTTTATGTACTTTTTTTTTTATAAATTTATTTTATTTATTTAGTTTTGGCTGCATTGGGTCTTTGTTGCTGCACGTGGGCTTCCTCTAGTGTGGCGATCGGGGGCTACTCTTGGTTGTGGTGCGCAGGCTTCTCACTGTGGTGGCTTCTCTTGTTGCGGAGCACGGGCTCTAGGTGCGCGGGCTTCAGTAGTTGCAGCACACAGGCTCAGTAGTTGTGGTTCGTGGGCTCTAGAGCACAGGCTCAGTAGTTGTGGCTCACGGGCTTGGTTGCTTCATGGTATGTGGGATCTTCCCGGACCAGGGATCAAACCCACGTCCCCTGCATTGGCAGGCAGATTCTCAACCACTGCGCCACCAGGGAAACCCATCATGTACATTTTGAATGTGCGCTATACCCTTGATGGATTTCCTCATGGTTGTTCTTGGGATTACACCATGCATCTCAATTGAAAACAATCTACTTCAGGTTAATACTATTTAATTCCCATAGATATAAGAATTCTGTTCTAGTTTAGCTCCCTTCCCCTTCTTATTTGTGCTGTTACTGTCATACAGTTTATATCTTTATAGGTTGTTTTATGAAGTTGTCTTTTAAATCAGATAAGAATAAACAAATTACTTATACTGTTATTTATGTTTACTTATGTAATTATCTTTCCCAGTGGTCTTTTATTTCTTTTTATAGATTTGAGTTACCCTCTGGTGTCCTTTCTTTTCAACCTGAAGTCCTTTAATATTTCTTGTAAGGCAGACATGCGAGCAGTGAATTCCCTTAATCTTTGTTTATCTGGGAATGTCTTAATTTCACTTTTATTATTTAAGACTAGTTTAGTTGGCAGTGTTTTTCTTTTAGCACTTTGAATATATCATCTTACTGCCTGCTGACCTCCAGTGTTTCTGATGAGAAGTCAGCTATTAATCTTACTGAGGTTCCCTTCCTTGTGCATATGGAGTTTTCTCTTGGTGCTTTCAAGATTTTCTTTTTGTCTTCATCTTGCAAATGACTGTAGGTGTGGATTTCTTTCCGTTTATCCTTATTGAAATTTGTCGAGCTTTGTGGATGTATAATGTTTTTCATCAGATTTGGGTGGTTTTCAGCCATTATTTCTTCAGATACTTTGTTCTGCTCCTTTTGTCTCCTTTGGGGCTCCCATATGTTGGTATGTTTAATGGTCTCCCAAAGGTCTCTGAGGCCTTCTGCATTTTTTTTCTTCATAAAGGATAGGATGAAAAGGAAAAGTTTTCACTCTTGAGCTACTATCACCTTGTCTACTGTTAAAAATCAAGTTTATGGGCTTCCCTGGTTGCGCTGTGGTTGAGAGCCCGCCTGCCAATGCAGGGGACACGGGTTCGTGCCCCGGTCTGGGAAGATCCCACATGCCGCAGAGCAGCTGGGCCCGTGGGCCATAGCCACTGAGCCTGCGCGTCCAGAGCCTATGCTCCGCAACGGGAGAGACCACAACAGTGAGAGGCCCGCGTACCGCAAAAATAAATAAATAAATATGTATATACTTATGATAAGTATATAAGCATATAATTATTTCTTTTTGTATTACCCTTCAGCTGATATTAATGGAAGTTAAAATTTTGACATAACAAGTTTGAGTTTTCCTTTTTTTATTTTTATTTTTTAATAAAAGGAGGAAACCAAGATGTTACGTTTTACAGTCATTTGTCCCCCTCCCATTTGTAGCTGACAGATTGGATTTAACACATGGAAACTGAAAGACTACTTGTCTTTAAACCTGGTCTGTTTACATTTGGAAACTTGAATTTTCTTGATTATGATAAACAATAACTGCTTAAAAGAACTGTGTTTTTTAAAAATTGAAGTATAGTTGATTAATTGTGGTTATCTTTAAGCTCCTAAAAGCTCCTTTGTCTTTTTGTTTTAAAGGAAAACAAAACCAAATCCTTTTGTTTTAAAGGATTATCTTTAAAAAACATGAATATTACTCAGATCTGTAATTTAAACCCAAAGATTGTCTTATCTTAAACTTCCACTGTTTTTCACCATAATCCATGGCTCAGGGGCCAATTTTGGTGAATTGGCCCTTAGATGTAAACAGATTGGTCTCAGAAAAAAACTAGCTTGTTCTCTTTTTTGCCTCTCTGTTCTTTCTCTTCAGGTTTTGTCAGTTTCTCCTAATTTTATACTGTCTTTAGGAATATATAAGTAGGAGCCTAGAGGGAATGTTGTCGTATTGAGACTCAAATTTGTAATATGGGCAGTTCCTTGGTGGCCAAGTGGTTAGGATTCCAGGCTTTCACTGGTGTGGCCTGGGTTCAGTCCCTGGTCAGGGAACTGAGAATCCCGCAAGCCGTGGTGCAGCCAAAAATCAGTCAGTCAGTCAAAATCACATCACATCACAAGCTCTATTGCAGATACAACTTTAAAAAAATTTGTAATATGAATGAATGCCTGTATTACATAAATGTTGGCTCCTCTTAGCATTTAATCCAA
This sequence comes from Tursiops truncatus, assembly GCF_011762595.2. Classification (NCBI taxonomy): domain Eukaryota; kingdom Metazoa; phylum Chordata; class Mammalia; order Artiodactyla; family Delphinidae; genus Tursiops; species Tursiops truncatus. The sequence goes on along the minus strand of NC_047037.1, from coordinate 137,974,425 downwards.
AGAATCTAAGGTATTCAGCATGATTTTCTGTAATTCTGTTTACTTGGATCATTTGTTCATTACTCAAATTTGGAATAAAATGATGTCAGGTTTAAAGAGAACAGTAATCCATGCTAGAATAAGATGTTAATAATGAATATTTTAATGTCTTGATCATAAAGTTATTCTCAGGTTAAGTAATAATACACTTTATTTAGGCATCCTCTGTTTTGTTAAATATTGTTTTATTTTTTCTTTGACCAGAAATATCAAGCAGAAGCGCTTAAAATCTCAGGCAAAAGTAATTCCTGAGTTGGTAGGTTCTCCTGTCCAGTCTACCTCAAGTAGGGCAGCTTATTCTACAAGCCACAAGACAAGTGCTAGTGTCTCTTCGGGTGTTACTTCTGGTGATTCTTCAGATTCAGCGGCATCATCAGAAAGAATGAGGAGAAATACACCTGTCACTCTAACAAATGGCTCTACATTATCTGGTGAGAAATGGAATGTTATATATTCACCTGTTGAGCACTCACGTTTGTAACATTGGTAGTTACTGTGGGTTTAGAGGAGAGAATAAAGAAGTAAGACATGACCTTGACATTCAAGGAACTTAAATTTAACAGAAGAGATTTAAGTAATACATGGAATAATTAGATTATATTTGATAAATACTGTTCTTTGCAAGTGGTGCAGCCACATTTTAAGCAAATTTGAATCATTCAGGTTTTAAATAATGTGATATAAGTACCACTGTTTGTGCAAAATTTGACATTTAAAAATTTCTTTAAATTAAAAAAAGGACTTGGTAATCATGTAAGTTTAAAGCTGATGACCTAGTAAATTCTAAACTGTTTATTTTATTACTATTTGGTGGTATAACTGTAGCTGACGCTGACCCTTTGTTAGCATTGTGCGAATGAGGCCATGGTGTGTACATACTTGCATATTGCTCTGAGTGATTTTGGTGACTTGTGATGATGGTATAATGATTACTGTTGTGATTTAAAATAGTAGGATCAAACAGGTAAAATGCAGCCAAATTTTAGAGACTGGCAAGTCTTGCAGAAAAGTTTGGATTACTTAATAGGGTCCCTTGTTGTGAAGGAATCACATGACGAATTCTGTTTCAGGAAGATTAATCAGTTTGGCAGTGATATGTGGGGAAGGAGAAGAATCTGGAAACATAGTCAACATGATGGGAAGTGGGATACAGTAGGAGCAGGCAGAGTGGGCAAACTGCAGAGCAATTTCAAAGGAAGGAACACGATTTGGTGACTGATACCCCTCTAACAGCCACTCTGTTCTTTGACGTAGAGTTGGGTTGTAATATGGAGCAGAATTTTGTCTTTCAGCAGTATGTTCCCACTCATTTTGATGCAATATTTATTTTGTGATAGGCATGCAAGAACTGAGCCTGGATGAAGGAGCAGGAAATTTGGTTTCCTATCTTGTGCCTACACTTGTGCATATACTCATTAAGTATTATGGTGGGGGGAAATGACCTGTACTATTTAAATTATTCATCTCACACCTTTTCTACCTTTTGTGTGTGTGTGTGTGTGTTGAAATGCTCTTTCTTGAGCTTGGAAGCCTGTATGGTACAACTATGCTGTTAGGAAGGGCTACTAGAAAGAGACCTGAAAGCCTACTGAAATACTGGACTTGAAATGATTGTCTTTTCTATAGGAAATACCTGTCTCATAACAGAAGGAAGAAGATAGTGGAGCTAATTAAATTTTTAATGAAAGCTTGTTTATAAAATATATAAATTGTATTTTCTGAATCCAAACCAGTATTAACATGTTACTTTCAGAAATAAGAGAACAAACTTGATTTCAGATGCTGATTATGTACCTTTTAATACCAAAATGTTATCAGCTATTCTTTGGAACGGTTTTAAAAAATATACTCTCCTTTTCAGAGTATTTTAAGAATCTGCTTTTAGTCTATTGTTACAAAATAACTGCTTGTGTGTAAAGATAGGAGAATATATGTAATGAACTGTTGATGCTTCATTTTTCTTAGAAAGTGAAATGGAAGATTCCTTAGGTACCTCTTCATCATCTTCAGCTTCAAATAGTTCAGAGGAAAGCAAAGAGAGTTCAGGAGCTCGTGAATCCTCCTTACGTAGTGGGCTGGCCAGGAGCAGGATGACCAGAACCAGAGCCGCTAAAAGAAAAACTGGTGAGAAGAGGCTCAGTGGTACTTTGGAGAAATGTATATCAAGAGAATTCAAAAGCTAAATATTGGATGGTTTATTTATTTATTTACTTAAAAACATTTTTTTTTTAATTTAAATTTTTATTTATTTTTTGACTGCATTGGGTCTTTGTTGCTGCACGTGGGCTTTCTCTAGTTTTGGCGAGTGGGGGCTACTCTTCGTTGCGGTGCATGGGCTTCTCATTGCGGTGGCTTCTCTTGTTGCAGGGAGCACGGGCTCTAGGCGTGCAGGCTTCAGTATATGCGGCGCTTGGGCTCAGCAGTTGCGGCACGCGGGCTCTAGAGTGCAGGCTTGGTAGTTGTGGCACACGGGCTTAGTTGCTCTGCAGCATGTGGGATCTTCCTGGACCAGGGATCGAACCCGTGTCGCCTGCATTGGCCGGTGGATTCTTAACCACTGCACCACCAGGCAAGTCCTGGATGGTTTACTGACTTAATGCATCTGCACATGATTACATGTCCTTTAGGCTTTTTTTTTTCTTGAGGTATAATTGACATATAACATTATATTAATTTCAGGTGTACAATGTAATGATTTGACATTTGTGTACTTTACAGAATGGTTACTGTGCGTCACCATACATAGTCACAAAATTTTCTTTTTTCTTGTGATGAGGACTTTTAAGATTTAGTCTTAGCAACTTTCAAATATGCAATACAGTATTATTAACGATACTTGCCATGCTGTACATTATATCTTCATAACTTATTTATTTTATAACTGGAAGTTTGTACCTTTTGACTCCATTCACCCATTTCACTCACTCCCTATGCACCCTACCCTCAGGCAACCACCAGTCTGTTCTCTGTATCTATGAGCTTGTTTTTTGTTTTGTTTTTGTAGATTCCACACATAAGTGAGATCATAGGGTATTTGTCTTTCTCTGTCTGTCTTACTTCACTTAGCATAATACCCTCAAGGTCCATCTGTGTTGTCGCACATGGCAAGAGTCCATTCTTTTTTATGGCTGAGAAGTATTCGTGTGGGTGTGTACCTTTTTTATCCATTCATCCATTATCGAACACTTAGGTTGTTTCCGTATCTTGGCTATTGTGAATAATGCTGCAGTGAGCATGGGGGTGCACATATCTTTTCACATTCATGTTTTTGTTTTCTTTGGATAAACAGCCAGAAGTGGAATTGTTGGATCATATAATATTTCTATTTGTAATTTTTTGAGGAACCTCGATACTGTTTTCTATAGTGGCTGCACCAATTTACTTTCCCACCAGCCGTGCACAGGGGCTCCCTCTCCTTCACATCCTCACCAACACTTGTTATTTCTTGTCTTTCTGATGATAGCTGTTCTAAAAGGTGTGAAATGATATCTCACTGTGGTTTTGATTTGCATTTCCCTAATGATCAGTGATGTTGAGCATCTTTTCATGTGCTTGTTGGACATCTGTATGCCTCTTATGGAAAAATGCCTCTTCAGATTCTCTGCTCATTTTTAAATTGGATTGTTTGTTTTTTTGCTATTGAGTTGTATGAGTTCTGGATATTAACCCCTGATTAGGTATATGATTTGCAAATATCTTCTCCCATTCAGTATGTTGCCATTTCATTTTGTTGATGATTTCCTTTGCTTTTTAGTTTGATGTAGTCTTGTTTATTTTTGCTTTTGTTGCTTTTGCTTTTGGAGTCAGATCTAAAAAATCATTGCCAAGAATGATGTCAAGGATTTTTCTACCCATGTTTTCTTCTAGTAGTATGATTTCAGGTCTTACATTCTTTAATCCACTTTGAGTTAATTTTTGTGTATGGTATAAGATAGTAGTCTAGTTTCATTCTTTTGCATGTGGCTGTCTAGTTTCCCAACACCATTTATTGAAAAGACTGTCCCTTACCATTTTTATATTCTTGGCTCCTTTGTCGTAAATTATCTGACCATATATGCATGGGTTTATTTCTGGACTCTCTGTTCTGTCCTTTAAACTTTTTAAATTTAGAAAGGTAAACTTGTTTTGGCATTAAAAAAATAAGGAACATCAGTACTAAAATGAAGTCATTTAAAAACGTTGAAATAAGGAAGACCTCTCTAATTTTACTGTTACTTTATTTTTAGGTCCAGTTTCTTTAGAAAATGGATGTGGTAGAAGAGCCACTAGAAAGAGAGTCTATTTAAGTGACTCTGATAACAATTTTTTGGAGACTGGTGAAAGTCTAAAAGCCAGAGCTGGAAGTAACCGAAAAGTGCTACGAAAGTGTGCTGCTGTGGCTGCCAATAAGATAAAGTTAATGAGTGACGTAGAGGAGAATTCTAGCTCTGAAAGCGTCTGTTCTGGCCGTAAGCTGCCTCACCGCAATGCTTCTGCTGTAGCTAGAAAAAAGTTATTACATAATTCTGAGGATGACCAGAGCTTAAAGTCAGAACTTGAAGAAGAGGAGCTAAAAGATCAAAATCAACCATCACCACTGTCCAGTTCTCATGCTGCCCAGAATACTGAAAATGGAGATTCAGAGTCAGAAAGTGATTTGCGGGTAGCCCGGAAAAATTGGCATGCTAATGGTTGCAAGTCCCAAACTGCAGCAACTTCTAAAACAAAATTTCTTAAGATAGAGTCTTCTGAGGAAGACTCTAAAAGTCATGATTCAGATAATGGACGTAACAGAACTGCTGGCCCATCAACATCTTCGCAGAAACCTAAGGCAGAAAGCATCTCAGAGGAAGAGGAGGAAGCAAATTCTGAACCAAGAAAATATGGTGGTAGGAGGTACAACACAGGTCGCAAGAATGCTGCTTTCCTTAAAAAAGCAAAAATCTTCAGTGATTCAGAGGACTCTGAATCTGAAGCAGAAGATGGAGAAGACGGTAGATGTCATAAAATGGAAATTAACCCGAGTTCAGGGAATGTGAAGTGTGAACCTATTGCTGGGTCCCAGTGTTTTTCAGATCATGTATCTGAAACTGATCTGGATTCAGATGATGACAAGAAAACAAAAGAAAAACCAAACAATTTTATGAAAGGTAATTCAAAACATTTAACCTTGGTTCACTGATTTTTCTCACTGTCCTTTTTTTTTTATAGCATACATGTCTTTTCCCCCCATAAAACTTTTCTTTGCCACCTGTTTAGTTTTGCTTATGTAACAGGAAGCCTTGGCCATAGCTGTTTTTTTTCTCTTTTTGTCTTTTTTTTTTTTTTGTGGTACGCGGGCCTCTCACTGTTGCGGCCTCTTCCGTTGCGGAGCACAGGCTCCGGATGCGCAGGCTTAGCGGCCATGGCCCACGGGCCCAGCCGCTCTGCAGCATACGGGATCTTCCCGGACCAGGGCACGAACCCATGTCCCCTGCATCAGCAGGCGGACTCTCAACCACTGCGCCACCAGGGAAGCCTCATAGCTGTTTTTAATAGAGATTTCAGTTCTTATAATGGAATGGGGATATTGTATTGGCTATGGGCTTAAGAAAAGCAGAGGCCGGCACATTTATAAGCTGTTGGTGATAATAGTTTGAGGAGAGGAAAGAAAAGGGTTGAAAGGAATGTGATAAGTAATAATAATAATAGCAGGAGCTTCCCTGGTGGCACAGTGGTTGAGAGTCTGCCTGCCGATGCGGGGGACACGGGTTTGTGCCCCGGTCTGGGAGGACCCCACATGCCACGGAGCGGCTGGGCCCATGAGCCCTGGCCGCTGAGCCTGCGCGTCCGGAGACTGTGCTCCACAACGGGAGAGGCCACAACAGTGAGAGGCCCGCGTACCACAAAACAAAATAACAAACAAAAAAAAATAATAATAGCAGCTAAGAACAGTTACCAAGTTACCAAGCTATTTCTTATCAGGAAGTTTTTCTAAGTGCTTTACATTTATTTATGAACCAGTTTAGTCTTCATATCTTTTATGAGATAAGTACTATTATTATTATTATGTCCATTTTACTGATAATAACTCTGGAGCATGGAGAATTTAGATAACTTTCTGAATTAAGATTGTCCTGGTAAATGGAGATTGAAAAGTATTAAAGAGCAAGAGGCATCTAAAGCTAAGACTAACTGTAGTGTGTGATGGAACCTGTGAAGTTAAGAAGTTTCAGGGAGGCTGAGAGTGATGAGTTTGCATACTTTAGTGCAGTGATGAAGAGAGTGCAGTTTGTATTCATGTAAATAAAATACTCTAGTGTCAGGTGCTTTGTGTATATAGACAGAAAGGCATGGGATGTTATTGATGGGAGTATGTTATACTTGTGGATGGTGCTGAGGCTGAAAAAGTCACTGTTCTAAAGTAGTAAAAGCCCAACCCATTCACCGCCACCCTCTTTCCAAGTTAGAAAGAATCTCGGACTTCAGTTGTTTAAAATGTTGAACATTTAATTCCTTTAGACTTAATCTTCTATTAAAGATTAAAAGAGTACTCTTTAATTTTTAGACTCTGCATCACAAGACCATGGACAAAGCAGAAAAGTTGCCAGGAAGAGGGTCTGTTCCAGTGACTCAGACAGCAGTTCGAAGGTGGTTAAGAAAGCATCAAAAGCCAAAACGGGTCTCCTAAGAGTTCCTCGAAGATGTGCCACCACCGCTGCTACTAGGATCAAGCTAATGAGTGATGTGGAAGACGTCGGTTTAGAAAATGTGTGTACTAGAAGCAAAAAGGGAAGGAAAAAGTCCCTCCATTTTGCATGTACCACAGCTAAGAAGGTAGTGAGTGATTCTGAGGGAGATGTAAACTGTGACGTGCCAAACGAACAATATGGCTGTGAAGGGAAGCCACCTGAAGCCGACTCAGACGGTAGTACAAAAAGTATTAATCAGTCTTTAAATGAAGACTCAGACTCTGAAGGTATGTTGAATTCAAGACACAAGAACAGGCATACTAGTAGTCACAAAACAAATGTTGCACCTTCTAAAACAAAGAATTCCTTGATTGGGTCTTCGGAGGAAGATTCAAAAAGCCATATTCCAGGGAACGAGACTGGTAGAAAATGTTCTTCTGAGTCAACTCCGGTGCAAAAGGCTACTGCAGAGAATAACTTTGAAGAGGAACTGAATTATGGGCTACGCAGGTGGAATGGCAGAAGACTCAGGACCTATGGGAAGGCTCCTTTCAGTAAGACAAAAGTGATGCGGGATTCGCAGGAAGCAGCCGAGATGGCAGAAATGAAAAGGAAGAGACTGCATCCTGAATTGGAAAATGTGAAAGCTTCTGAAACAACAGGGAGCTCAAAGTGTGGACCTGACACTAGTCCCAAATCTGATTCAGATTTGGGGTCTGCCCCTGAATCAGATGCTGACTTTACTGATGATACAAAAACCAAAAAGAGGAAAATGAAAGGAAAAGCAAAAGTAGTTAGAAAAGGTAAAACTTTTACAGCTAACGTATCTAAAACCGTGAGACGACAAAGACAAAGCAAACGTCCTAGGTTAAACGTGGATGATAATGACTGGGAGGATGTGGACTATGCAAAATCTAAAAGAGTTCTTCGGCGTTCAAAAATAAAGACGAGAAATCAGGGTAGGAGGACCGTGAGATACCATGATGGGGATGACGACAGAAGCTTAGAAAATGTGTTAGATTTTGATGATTGCACCTTATGACCTTGAGGGAAAACCAGTTCATTTAAAGAGGGAATGGACTGGAATTTATAGTGAAAGCTGGCTGTTGAAATTATTTTTTGTCCTACAATTCAGGGAATATATTTATATTTTTCTATGAAAAGTTATGAATGTGACTAAATCATGACTGTTATTTTTATTTGCACTTGCTTGCCTTTGTAGCAGCATTCAGCACAGGTGCCAAAATATGCTTCATTTTGGGGGCAGATCTACTTTGACAGTATTTACATATAGCAAGAGTTTGAAATACGTTAAACACTAGACATTCTGGTTATCAAAACCAATGAGCATTACTTTCATGGTAGCAATTGTCATACAGTTATTTTCAGAATTCGTCAAGAGGTGGTAGTTTCTAATCCCAGTCCTATTGTAGTATGAATTTCATGTGACCTTTGTTTACAGATTCTTCATAAATATTCTGTGCATACTGACATAACAATTGTGGGAGGGGTAACCATGATTAGTAGGCAAGGTACCTACCACTTTTTTCTTTCCCTGGCTACTTGAGTAGAATGCATTATACCAGATTGGTCATTTTCATTGAAATGGTTTCCAATTTTTGTTTCAAAGCCCTGTTGGGTCTTTCTCTTTTTCTTTATTTTTAAGGAAAATATCATCCATTATATTTTATAAACTTGAATTTATAAAGTGCTGGTAAATTATTATTTTTTTTAACGTTTGTGCATTATAAACCTCTAAGGCCAGACCATAGTACTAGCATTTTCTTTTAAATTGTGCACTAACAAAATGCTATATAATTTGTCTTTCCAAGATCTCCTGGTTTCCATGTACGGAATTTAACCAAAATCTTGGTCTTCCATAGTCTTACTCTGTGAAATAGAGGAGTTTGTGTGCCTTAGATTTAGATAAAGTGTGTTCTTTAATAGAGTGTACAGGGCTAAAAGAGTAAATTATGTGTAATTTCCCCCCATCTCTTGAAATTGTAGAGTTGATTTTTGTTAAGAGTGCAATCACAAATCTCATTTATATAGGAAAATAGTTAAATGTCATTCTCCATCTCTTTTAGTCTACTGCTGCCATGTGCAATCCCAAGCATTCTTTGCTGGTGCAACTAAGTATCTTTATTAGTGACCTCTAGTTTAAATCTAAGAAACTGTCATGTGTTGTTGGAAAATAATTTTGAAATCCACTTAAAGCGTAACTTTTACATCATCAAATACCATAGTACACTTATTTTCGAGCCAAATATTTTTACTTGATAGGTTGTGCTACTCCAAACAGTATAGGTGGCCATTCCTAGCTTGTTTGTGCCTGAAGATGGACTTGATTCAAGTGGTTTACATATTTCGTAGCTAAAGGGGTATGTTACAGTACTCCCACCCTTTGTTATTTATTGGCCCTAACTGTGTTTGGTTTCAGACAAAATTAACCCTTTTCTCCTGTGTATCCTTAAGGTGGCAGATAAGGAAAAGCATCAGACTCTGGTATCAGTGTTAGAGTGTTCTTAAGTGTTGCTACTTTTTAGTTATCTTTTCCAGTTGACATGGTAGAAGGTACTTTCTCTTTCTACTCTGGTATAAGGGGAAGGATGTTCTTAGACATTACCAACTGAGGTAGGTGGTATACCTACCTCTCCTTTGGTTGTTGAGAGAGCTATCACCACTTCAAAACTATGATGCTTTTCTTCTCAAAGCTCGTGTTAACTGTATTGTTAACAGATTGAGTCAGGGTAATTGTCCTTGACTACTGACCTGAAAAAAATTAATGGCATGCTCTTCCTTAATTTTAAGAAATGGTGATAGATGTCGTATCCATTAATTTATTTTAACTCTTCTTAAGCTTCTCTGTTTTATATCTATTCTCAGGGTTATAACTCCATGTTTACCATCACCTGGAAAAAGGTACCAAAAAAATCCATAAATAAATATGGAATATATTCATAAATACATCAGTTCTTTTGGTAAAATGATACTTTGACCATTTAGGCTTCATCAATAGAACTAGTCTTATCTTTTGGACTGAATTAACTGAATTGATTGGCTGGTCAACCGTTCATAATTGTTCATTTTGTCCAAAATGGTTAGGCCTTTGTGTGTAGAAGCAGTATTTTGGTTTCATCTGAAAAACAAACAAACAAACCCCCCCAAAAATTGGCCTGGTGACTTTGAAAGCATGGTTGACAATGGTAGCTTCTCAAGTTCTGAAGTAAAACTAAGGGATTATAGAAAGAATCATTTTTATGGGTTTTTTTGGTCACGGTGCTATTCCTAAGGTTAACTTTGAATATGTGACACACACTGCTAAGTACCTTTAAGGAAAATTAATAAATAATTAATAGTTCAAAATGTTTACATTGAGCACTAGAACATGTTTGACTTTTTTTCTACTTTATGTGAAATGAGCAGGGATTTAATGCACAGATGTACTTTAATATGTTTGGGATCAGTTTGTATTTTTCTTGTGAAAAAAGACAAAAGGTTACAAAGTGAATGTGAACTGATCCAGAAGTAAGTGCTATAGCTTTCAGTTGCACTTGAAGTAACTTAATGATGTATATGAAAAAAAGACTACTGTGGTTGTTTATGTCCAAAGTCCTATGATTTTATTCATTTATGGTTAAAAAAAAAAAGGTTTGAGGTGTATTTAGATTTGATTTTTGATTCCTTTGAAAGACTAATTTTACCAAGCATATTAAGACAAAAAGATTTCAGACGTTAAAAAAAAAAGGTGAGGTTTAAAAAAGCTTTTTTTCCCCCACTTCCTGCTTATTTAAAAAGGGTATACTGACAATGTGTAGTAACTTCTGAATAAAAGGAAAAGTTTATCCCATTTTCAGATAATTCCTAGGGTAATCATTCTCCCTTTATTTTAGGGATTAAACCCTTTGTCAATTTAGTAATCCTTGAAAGAATGATAAAGCATTTATTTACTCACAGCTTCTAAGTTACAACAAAAAAGTTTCTTCTAGATAGTTAAGAGTTGTACCTAAAAAATAAATTAGTTTTATAATAAGAGAATGGGGGGAAATAACTTATGTTTTAGGAAAAGGCTCTTCAAAACCTAGAAGTGCAAATGGGAAAAGGAGACGTAAACCAATAAACATGCCATCTGAAGGTAACTACTGTCCAAAAATAAGACACGTCACTGAATCCTTCACACTCCATTGCTTGATGACTTCTTAAGTAAAAATTGTTATTTAGAGTAATGTTGGGTCCATACTGTGTTCCCTGTCCCTCTTCCAGCCTTTTTTTCTTTAGAATAATCAGAACACAGAATTTATTAACTTCACTGTATGGTATTAAAAACTAAAATGAAAGGATTTTATTAATCTCTCCTGTCAGTACAAATTGAATTTGTGTTACCTGAAAAAAATGAGAGGTTTGTATATCAGTAGATTGCAAGAACATTGTTAAAGGTGCATACAATATTTTTGGTTTTCCTTTCTACTCAGTTGTACTCGTTTTTTGAGTAATATTTAAATGGCTAGAAAAGGTTTTTTTGCCTGCCTTTTTAGAGCTGAAATGCCATCTCCACTCTTTTCATTGATACTAAGTCAGTATATTTACTTTATCAGGTATCTTGTGGTTGTCATCAAATCCTTTAGTACGTACATTGTATAGAAATTATAGTTCACTTATTCTAGTATGATGGAGTTTAACAAAGCACCTTCATTGTAGAAGAACTTTCCGCCTGTTAATTATTTAAGTTATATCTCTCAACTTCTGCTGTGGGTATCAGGGAATAATAAAGCAGAAACCCTAAGAAATTTGCAACCTAACAGAATAAGACTGTCTCTTATTCTAGTATTCGGGAACACACATACCAGCTCAAATACATTTGTCAAAGCTAGGGAGAAAATGGAGCATTTTGGAAGAATCTAGTCCAACTTGATTTGTAAATGCTAATCCTACTTATAGCTCAAATTGTGAATTTAATGGAAAGAACTGAAGTGTGAAAAGTATAATGGTGAGGGCTGTGTTGTGTTTTCTCACATTTTAAGAAAAGTTTTTATAGCTGTTTCTTAAAATTGTATATGTTGCCTAAGGATACATGGGAATTCTCAAAGTTAAGAGAAATTTTTACCAATCACTCATAATCTGCCAAACTGGTTCCTAATGTGTTGTTAATTTGGTAGAAGAATATCAAGACTCTTACTTGGTATCTCTTCAAAGATTGCCTTTATGGATTTGATGGAGGGAGGAGGGGTGGGGGCACTCACAGCATTTGAGTCCTACAGATTTGCAGGCTCTATCTTTGGCAGCATGCAAGTCGCTACAGACTATTTGTCAAGACCGATCATTTCATTGAATTTAATTATCAGTGCTACAGCATATTGTCTGGTCACACCTTAGTTTTTACATTAATTTTAAGGTAAGTTTTATCATTTATTAAAATCTTTAATGGGAATTAGGACTGTAAAGAGAAAGAGGCATTCTGAAAATTGAAATGAGATCGCACAGACTATGTGGACTGCAGCAGCCAGCCCTACTTACTGTTGGTTCCACAAGGAAAATTATATAGAAATTATTACCTTTTTCAATCAGTGGTTAAATGTTAAAGGAATCTTTAATTTTTAATAGGTTGAAGTTGATTTCCTAAGTTTTGATCCACCCTTAGTCCTTGGACTGTATGGACATATTCAGTTCATCTGTAAAATTCTACCATTTTAGTGGAGCTTGTCAGAAAGGCACATCTTTAATTTTTCACTCCCACATGAGAGCTCTACTTTAACTTTTTCTAAATTAGCTCGTTACCACGACTGAGTCAGCATTGACACCTAGGAACAAATTTTTTAGACAACTGAAGTAGTAGAGTATAATAAATTTAAGTCATCATAATTATAAGCAAAGGCTTTTTTTTTTTTTTTTTTAAACTACTACGAGCCTTCTAGCTGGTTAAGTCTGTGAGGTCTGCAACATCCAGTCAATTTCCATTGCAGCTCATCTTTACCTCTTGTCTTAAGCAACTCTCCAACCTTTATTCATTTGTGATTTCTTCTCATGTAGGCAGAATGCAGGGCTACAGTTCGTTGTGAGCCAGGGGAAACTGGAGGGAGTCAGATGTTCTTGCAAAGGGGCTGCCGTTGGACTGTGTGGCCCTGCTGCTTTTCATTCGTAACTAATAAAGTAGATGGAAAAGCCAGTATTTACTTCTGATATCTTCTTATCCTGCCTATGTTAGTCTGAAATGATGTTAAGATCTCTCTGAAAAAATTCATTAAGCAGATAAATGTAAGATCCCTGAATTCATACTTCATATAGTCTTTATCAGATTTTTAGAAAAAAAGTTGCAGTAGCCATCACAACTCTTGTGAGAATCATTATATGACTGTTACCAATTAATTGCTCCTAGAGATGAAAGAAAACTAGAGTCAGATTAGCTGTAGATGCAAAACAAAACAAGGTTCTATGTACCCATCATTGAATGAATTAAAGACTTAAGTTCATGTGTTCAACCACAGAAGTGACCAAACTAACAGAGAACAGCTCTTGGTTACAGAATTATTTCTGACAGTCCCTTGACCTGACACTGCCATACTACAGACATTGACTTCTCAGTGTTACCAACTCCCCCTAGAAAAATGTTAAACCCAGCGAGTTACAGAAAACACTACTCTATAGCCCTTCTCTAAAGAGACTTTCTGGAAATTTACGCTGTAAGGAATATCAGTAAATGCTATTTGCCTCCTGAGTTTTGGTCATTTCACTGCCTATCAATGAAGGAGAGAATGAAGAAAGAACATCTCATATCTGCTCTGATAAGAGGCTTGCAGGACAGAGGGTATGACTTGCAACTAAAATGTTTCCCCTTTATAGGGATTTGATTTATCCACCAATCACAGTGACCAATAATGTCTGTACTTAAAGTATATGAAATAGGCTAGCATATTTTCATTTTGATTCAGACATTCTTTTATATTTTTCCAGTATCAAATTTGTTTCTAATACTCCCAATTGAAATGCTGATAAGATTAAAATTGTTTATGCTTCTGTAGCAGTGATATGAAGTTTATTTTGGATTTAGGAATACAATTTTGTATCATGAAGTATCATAATTGGAATATGAATGATCCTTAAAATACAGAAACTAGAGATTGCTGCTCTGAATCAGAACTGTAATGTCTATATCTAGGTTTCTATTCACTACAGACTATATCAGAATACATAGTGATCTCTGAGTTATAATTTAAAGTGGTCATCTAGGTAAACTGTGATGGAGCACTATTAAAGATGTAAATTTTCACTCTACTAGTGAAGTTTTTACCATACCCAAATAGGGAATCATTTACAGAAAAGCAACAATGCCTCTAGCACTCAGTGACTGTTCCAACACCTGTGGCTGACCCAAGACCATCTAGGACAGTAGGACTTTTGGGATTATACTGATTTGTTAGTAGTAAATGACACGATCACAGATGTATTTTTAGAGCAGTATCCTCCAAAAATTTTAAGCTTGTACCCTAATACATAAATTGGACTTCTCTCTAACCCTGAATTATCCTGTATATATTTCTAAAAACTGTTTGTGATTTTCTCAAGGACAATAAAACACTTTATAATTTACTAAGTTCTCAGTAATAAAATTAACACTGACTTACATGTATCTATTATTATATTTTAAAAAGTTCACCACTGTCATTCTTCTGTCTTCCTCAGATTGTTTTTATGAAATTCCCATTTTATGGTCTAAGTCTTCAGAGATAACAGCTTTATCAAGTTGAAGTTGCTTATACAGTATAACTTATTCCTGTATTCTCTCCCCTCTGGACATAGTTCATATTTCCTTAAAGCATTTTTAAAAGGCTAATTATAGTTTCTTCTGTAGAATCTTAACTTTTCCCTTATTTTGGATTACAAATGTCTTAAGAGTTGGTATTACTAGGTTCCTAAGTTGTCAGTATAAGTACTTTCATCACTACATTAAAAAGGAATTAAAAAAAATAAAAAGGAATTAGTTAATGCAATTTAAATCATTTTGTCCCACAGAAAATTTTAGTGTAATAGGATTTTATCTATACCATTCAACTGGATATGTTGTTGGGAATGAACCAATTGCCTTTTTTTTTTTTTTTTGCGGTACGCGGGCTGCTCACTGTTGTGGCCTCTCCCGTTGCGGAGCACAGGCTCCGGATGCGCAGGCTCAGCGGCCATGGCTCACAGGCCCAGCCGCTCCGCGGCATGTGGGATCTTCCCGGACGGGGCACGAACCCGTGTCCCCTGCATCGGCAGGCGGACTCCCAACCACTGCGCCACCAGGGACGCCCCAATTGTCTATTTTTAATATTTTTTTCAACATGCAAATGGATGCAGTTTGTTGACTGATAATAGCATATCCTTATCTTACCATAAAGTACAAATTTCACCTTAATTTTGCCATATATTTTTAAAAACTTCATCTGTTGTAGCACATTTATATTCTAGCATTTGCTTAACATTGATTCAATGTGCTAAAGATTCACTTTGAATCCAGGGTTGGTTTGCTGAGACAGTAGTTTATAATTTAAAAACATTGTTTGAAGTGGTAAAGATACCACTTTAAGCCAGTCCTCCTTTCACTCCCCAATTTCATGTGCAGGGGACTCCACAGAGCCCAACGAAGGGTGTGGAGTGGGGGCGGGGGGGGGTGGTGGGGGTGGACCTGCTGCATGGAGCCCCGCCCTGCTGAGTAGCTCAGCCTGCTAAAATGCCATTTTTGCAATGCCGTGGGACTTATACTGAGCACATCATGTCTTTAGAAATAGAGTTTCACTGGAAAAACAAATAGAAGACTGAGGCATTTGTGGGGGGTTGCTTTTAGCAGAGTAGTTCCTAATCTACTTTGGGAGAACTTTCATGGGTCTTGGAGAAAGCACAAAGCACATCTTTGAAACGAGTTTCATAGACTTAAGGTAAAATCTGAAGGGTTTTTCTTTTGAGTGTGGAAGACCTTCCTCATAATCCTTGCTCTGTTGTTAATGAACATGTCAATCCACAGAAGCCATTTTCACCTGTACTCATTTGCCCTTGGTGACAGAAAGATACACATCTCCCCTCACAAAAGGAAAAACTAAGAAGGCTGGTAATTTGTAGTTTCACTGCTACAGAGTAACCGTGTTGATAGCTGAGAAAACCCTTACTTTCTCTCCTTAGCAGTGAAGAGGATATAGTGGAAGTGAGTCCTCCAGACGTGTGGTGATTTCAGTATCTGCAGCCTTTCCTTATCAACTGCCGAATGTCTGGAAACATGAGGCAGGGTCCTACAATCTCACCCCCCAGCAAGACTTGTGAACCTTTAAGACAGTTTTAGATAGTTTGACTCAGTGGCAGCAAGACTAGATTGCCAACAGATAAGGCCCAATATTCAGGGGTTGATGAACTTCAGATGCATTTTTATCAAGAGATATTTTTGCCCCAGATACTTTTGCTCATTAATCTTGTATTTGAAACTTGAAAATACAGCATTCAGATGTTGGCAAAAATAAAAATGATATGAGCCCATCTAAGCTGGTAGATGTGCAGTGGTAGCCCAGCACCATGGGGCAGCTCAGCACAGCCCCACTAAGATCCATCTGAGCTACCTTGGAGGCTGCCTCAGGCCACATGAAGGACCTGCTTCTCTAGTGTGCCTTTTGTCCTGCCTTTTGGCTGGTGGATCCCGTCACAGTTTCTAGCTCACAGCTACACTTCCTCAAAGGAAGCTTTCCTTGTCCCTTACGAAGTTAGGTTTCTAGAGTATTTCTCACAGCACCCTGTGCTTCCTTATAGCAACTATACTTGTGTGTGTAGAGTTCATTTCTTTTAGAATATTTAGCCTGATCCTCTGTGTGCCCAGCATATACCAGCTCAGAAAGTATCTGAATAATAGTGAAACTAGGATTTAATCATTTCAGTTATATAAAATGCTGAAATTATTTGAAAAAAAATGAATCTAGGATGAAAACCACATTTCAGTTATATAAAACTAATATACAGTTCCTTTTTATCTACTAGTTACCCATGTAATTTTTTTTGACTGAAGGAAACATTGGTGTTGGAACTAAAACCTTAACGATCTTGAAGTAGGGCTGATGCTGTATCATCAGTCATGATGGCATTTCCTTGTTTAGGTTCTAGGAAAATTATTTCAGAAATCATATTGAGTATTTTAAAGTAATTCAACATAGAGTATTAGAAATGATACCAAAAATTTAAAACCTACAAAGTTCTATTGAAAAAATTCAGATTTTTAAAAAGTGCTTTTAGGTTAGTAGCTTTAGGTTAGTGACTGAACGTACTTAACTCCATTCTTACAAGTCTGCTACTGCTTTGAGTGACAGTTATCCTTCCAGATTGCAAAGTATGCCAGGTGCAAGGGATCGTAGCTTCTACCCAAGACTTCCTTTTGTAGATAAGGAAATGGAAGGTTGTATCAATGTCGAAAACGTATCATTGACGATGATCATTTATGTTTTTTAATTTAGCAATGTGAGTAGTTTTAACATTTATTGTTGAGGAATGTAAGTAGTAGTAAAATCTTGTGTTACAAGATTTTTCCATTTATATGAACTTTCACTCATTTTTCAGAATCTGTTCTAGAGACAGAGACCCCAATACAAAAATGAGAACATGTATGCATAATCAGAAGGATGCAGTGCAAATGCCTAGTGAAACTCTGAAAGCAAAAATGGTGCCTGAGAAAGTTCCCCGCAGATGTGCCACTGTTGCTGCAAATAAAATAATGAGTAATCTAAAGGAAACGATTTCAGGACCAGAAAAGGGGTGGATTAGGGAGAGTAGCAGAAGACTGCCCCGTCGAAATGCTGCTGCTGCAGCTAAGAAAAATTCCTGAATGTTTATAAAGAGGATGACACAACCATAAATTCTGAAAGTGAAAAGGAGCTAGAAGATATTAATAGAAAAATGCCTTTTTTAAGGCGGTTCAGATCCTGGAAAGAAAAAGCACAGTAGTGACTATGAAAATGTAGAGTAGAATTGAAAACCAGGGGCCACAAGTAAACTGGCAGTTGCATTCTGCTCCTAGCTCTAAACGTTAATCCCTTGTTGGCACCTTCGGAGGAATTTCTAAAAGCCATAATCCAGTGGGTCAAAGTGGGAGGACGGCTTCCTCCTAGTCAGCCCTCGTACAGACACACGTTACAGAGAATTCTGGAGGGGAAATAGATTGTGGAGCCTGTAGCTGGAGAGGCGGAAAGAAAAGACAAATGGCCTGTCATGAGATTATTCCTTTCCAGAAAGGGAGGGCCTTGAAGAAATCTCTTGATTCTTCAGAGGAAGAAAATAATGGGAATTGTACAGGCTTGAGATTTCAAAATCTCAACCTGATGCTAATTTTCAGCGTTCTGCACTACAGTATAAAATTTCAGACCACCATGACTATAGTGTCATTAATGAAATAAGAGAAAAAAAGGCACATTTCAAGAGGAAGTGCCATTGAGCCTATTTGACTTTTTTTTTCTTTCTTTTTTTTTTTTTTTTGCGGTACGCGGGCCTCTCACTGTTGTGGCCTCTCCCGTTGCGGAGCACAGGCTCCGGACGCGCAGGCTCAGCGGCCACGGCTCACGGGCCCAGCCGCTCCGCGGCATGTGGGATCCTCCGGGACCGGGGCATGAACCCGCGTCTCCTGCATCGACTCTCAACTACTGCGCCACCAGGGACGTCCAAGCCTATTTGACTTTTGATTGAAGCAAATACTTTAACAAGATCCAGTCCCCATAATTCACAGCCCCCAAAGGTATAAACAACTTAAACTATAGAAGGACCTGGGGTTCAATGATGGGGATGTTGATAAATGAGTTCTGAAGTAGAGCGTTGGAAATAGACAATTAGAGAAAATCCATTAGTATTCTTCTTTTGTTTATAATACTGGAATTCATACTGAATGGTGACCACTTGATATGACTAATTCAGGGAATATATATTTTTCTATGAAAGCTATGAATGTGACTATCACAACTTTTTCTCATTTTTACTTTCATGTAGCAGCATTTACAGAGATGGCCAAAATGTGCCTCACTATGAGGCAGATCTTAGTTTTAATGACATAGAAAATAAAAAGTATAGATCAAAACAGTCATATTTTTAGATGATACAGTCACATCCTCTTATGTTTCTCTATAGCACCTTAAAAGAACTTTATGAACTTATTACAAATTTATTACAGTCTCATCACAATGGCAGCATGTCTGGGCTATTTCAGTCCTTCACTAGGATTGGAAAATCTGGTCTTGATACTATAAAGAACTTATTTGCAATGAGGTTTAATTTGTTAATAGTTGAAATTAAAATCACCAGATTAAATGAACGCACTGTCAAATCTTTTTAACATGGTAACATGCTATTGGAAAACTGAATTGTTAGAAGCAAGCTGTTCTCCCATTTAAAAATATCTGTGAATATTAATATAAGATTTGCATGTGTAAATCTGAGAAAGTAAAATATAGAAACTTAAGGGTTTCTATTCCTTTTTCATTAGACTAATGTAGTGCATATTTTTTGGTTATACAGATCAACTGAGTGTCTTGATTACTTGAGAAATTTGTGGTTGCACGTCTGCTTAAAAAAAGGCTTTTTGTTGTCATTTTCTTTTTCTTAGCATAAGCCAGAGTATTTCTAACCTACGGAGTCTGTGTTCTTTGCTCTGTTTATAGTATATTTTCATCTGAAATACTGATACCAGTAACTTGTTACTAGTACAGGTGAGAAAGGGAAGAATTCCTAATAAACTGCTAATATTTTTAGGTGCATGAGGTTTGATTTTTGATCTTTAATGAAATGTTTAAACCCATTTTCAGTCCCATATTTACACTTAATTTCATAGAAACTTCTTATTGGGTATGCTGTGTCCTCAACAAATGCCATAAAATGAAAATGTTAAAAATCTCAGTTTAAGACTATTTTATTCAAAGTGTTTTGACAAGTTCAGTGTCATGAAAATTTCATTTTGAAATTATAACTTACTGTGGTGGGGTTAATTTCTGTCAGTACTTGAGATTGTATCATCAGCCTTCTTTCATAGTGGAATCCCTTTTCTGGTTGACTTTTTAATTTGAACATATACGTGCCTTTTTTTAAGTGTTTGGCCTAAATTTATTGTAACTGCATGAAGTAAGCATTTGTTTAAAATTTAACATTCTTGTAAAACTCTCTCTCTCTGAAATGTATGCAGAATTTTAATCATGGCTAAATGTACTATCATTACCCTGTTTATAATTTTAATCAGCTTTCCACAAGTGATTTTTTTCATAATGTAATTGAAATCAAATTTAGGATCTTACTGGTAAAAATGAAGCTATTTTATTGAACAGAAGGACTAAGTGATGCCCAAACTTTTATTCTGCAATTCAGTCATTCTATAAAACCAAGTAACCCAGGAGTGTTCATGCAGTTTTAAAATATTACACTGGTAATCTTGTATATTCTAGCTTGCTAGCTATACCCAAAGTTTCCTAAGCTCTAACTGGATAGCAATTTGGTCTTATTGTTTATACTTAAATGTTCAAATTTCTTCAAAACTCAATATATTATTTTGCAGTAATGTGTAAAATTGCTAAATACTGATTTTATGGAAAGGCTTGTTCCACTTCTTTAAACAAGATGTTTCTAGCAACAGATTTCTGAGATTTTTTTTTTAATCTCAAGAGGCTCCCCCGACCCCAAATTAGCACTTAACTTTGTTACTATTTATTGATAGGGTTTCAGAATGTAAGCAATGCCCTCTAGTTTCAGCACAACTAAATCTAGGTGAATGGACTTTTTTTTCCGTTGCAATACTGGGTATTTTCATTTACACTATGGTATAGTGTCCCTTTTCTCTCCTGCTTGGATTAGTGCTCCGTTAACTTTGTCTCGATTAAATTTGAAAGATGAGAACCAATTCAAAAATTACATACTTTGCTTATTAATGAAAGGCTATTTAAGACGAAAACAAACTTTGTATTAGAAATGGCCAAGTCTTAAAAAAGAAGCAACTATTTTTGCATTAAGTCTTTTAGATCAGCTTGACAAGCATCAGCTTTTGAAATGTGACTTCCTATTGCCAGAGTAAAGGCTCATTTTTACAACACCGCGAAGCACTGTATTTCTTCCTGCCCTCCTCTGTCCACTGTCCCTAGGACGCGCCGGGCTGGCACCTACCTGGGGCGGTCGCGGTTTGAAGCCGGGTGCTTAATAAACCAAAGCTCACCCAGCCACTCCTAACGGAGAAGAAAACGGAAACGGATTTAAAGAAGGAAAGGTAACCTGGCTGCCCTCTTCCCGGAGCGCTACAAACTGGGGCTGGGGCAGCCGAGCCCCGCCTCTGCCCGTTACCTGCCGGACGGGAGGCCCCGCCCCCTGGCTCGCCTCTCGTTTCTCGCCTCTCTAGCCCGCAGTCATCCGATCTCTCGGTGGCCCCGCCGAGCTCAGGCGGCTGAAGAATAAACGCTCCGGGCTTGCGCCGCCGCAAGGACCGGGGCGCATGCGCGGGGGTGGTGCCCCCCCCCCCCCGGGGGGGGCGGGGGCGGTATGCGGTGGTGATCAGGGGCGCTTGCGCGGGGCGCCTGCGTCGTGCTGTGGAGCCGCAGTTCGGCCGGGAGGGTGTGAGGGCGGTTATGGCAGCCACGTTCTTCGGGGAGGTGGTGAGGGCGCCGTGCCGAGCCGGGACGGAGGACGAGGAGGAGGAGGAAGAGGAGGGGAGGAGGGAGACGCCCGAAGACGGGGAGGTCCGGCAGCAACTGGCGCGGAAGAGGTGAGGTCTTGGGCGCGACGTCGCAGACCCGGCCTGGCGGGCGCAGGAGCAGACGCGCAGGCCCAGGGGTCGCGGCTGCTCCGCGCTCGGCACCGATCCTCGAGGGGCACAGGGGGTCCAGACAGCTCCGGGGGCGCCGGGTGGAGGCGGCTCGCGGGGCTTGCTGCAGGCTCCGTGCAGCCGTCAGATCCTCGCGTCTTTAAAGGCATCCTTTAGCTTTGATGCAGGTGGTTTCCTGCGGGCTTGTTAGGTTTTCCAGCGCTGCAGGACTGTCTTCCCGCTCCAGGTTTGTCGTGTCTTTGGTTTATGGACATAAGACAGGTCTTTTAGAACTTTCTTCTCCGCCGCACACCTCAGTTAGTATTACGTATCAGTAGCAGATGGATATGTCTTTTTAAAAAATGGATTATTTCCAAACACACAGACACTGGAGAAAATAGTAAAATGACACTTTAAGCCCATCCAGTCACGTAAGTTCAACAGTTATGAAGATTTTGCCACATTCATTTTATCTCCCTCCACCCCCTAGGTGGGTCCCAGTCACCGTGGCCTTTCACCGCTACAGTTTTCCGAATGCGTCTCAACGATATAGGCATTGTCTTACGTATGCTGTCATCCTCCTTAACAATTAATAATACTTTTTGGATACTGTTTAATAGCCAGTCCGTGGTCAGATTTATGCAGTTGTCTCAGACGTGACATTTTACAGTGGGCTTCTGGAAATCAGAATCCTGGCCAGGCTCGCACCTTACATTTAGATGTTTCTTCTTTTGTGCTTCCTTTCGTTTGGAGCAGCCCCCCTCCTTTTTCACCCTGGCTGAGAGACTGATTGTCCTGCAGACTGTCCCATGCTCTGGATTTGCCTGATTGCTTCCTCTTGGTGTCATTTATGCAGATGTGTGTCCATCACCTGCATCTCCTGTAAAGGGAAGCTCCTTCTAAGAGGCTTGGTCAGTATTTTGCTGGCACGGATGCCTCGGAGGTGGTATTTGCAGTTTCTCACTGCACACTGTGCCCAGTTGTCCCACTTTTAGGGGTTCTAAGATGGATTGATCAGTGGGTCAGCTGGACAGCTTGATCCCTCTTGTACAGTTCTCCAGGAACTTTGCAGCAAAGGGTTTTACCTGTTAGTTATCGTCGCCTGAATCCATTGTTTCCTTAGGATTATAATTATGTTCTTTACAGAATTAAAGTTTGCATTTTACTTAATACAAAATCATACTTATAGTAGCCTTTTTGTCATAGTATAGTACTGATTACATTTAAATTGCTTTTGTTTCGTCTTTCGTTTCTTGTGTTAGGGAGGTGCGGCTCCTTCGAAGACAAACAAAAACAACTTTGGAAGTTTCTCTGCTAGAAAAATATCCTTGCTCCAAGTTTATAATTGCTATAGGAAATAATGCAGTAGGTAAGTGCAAGTGCATTAGACGACACATTTTGTTGAAAGAGCAAAAGCTGAAGTTGCTTATTTATTTCCACCATAAAAGATTTCTAATGTCTGTTACTTTTTTAGAAAAAGTCGTAGCAGAGTAACTTTGTATCTGAGTGAATTCTGTCCCTGCTCATGCGGCACTGTCTTTTTGATAAGCTTGAAAAATGAGATTTAGAGGAAATGTTCTTGGCTTTGGGAACTTACGAAGTCAAGGAAACACGGTTTCTAGTATACAGGTTTTCTTAGGCTTCTGGGCCTGTCGTGGCCAGACTGGGAGGGCAGCGGTGGCATGTGCAACACGGCCCCCTTGTCACAGTGGTCCTTGCATGTTTTTGAGTTAACCAGCTCCTTTAAAAACATATGGAGCACTCTAAAAATGACAATAATAATTGCTACATTTTTCAGTACTTGGTTTCTAAGATCTTCACATATATGAATTCATTTGATAGGTTAAAGCCAGAACGGTGCAGAGTGCAGCTAGAACAACGCACACACACACAAGTACACAAACCTGTATCGTTTTAGGGGGTTCACAGGCGTGGAGGAGAGCCTTGGGAAACCCCAGTGAAGATTCCTTGCCCTGTAAGGTACCCCTAGTGCTTGTAGAGGAGTACATGGTAAATAACTGCTGACTCATTTACATGAAGTTCTCCTGGCCTGAAATTTTCCACAAGGGTGTTACAGTGTGTGTCTGGTAAAGTCTGTCAGCAAACCTGTCTTCTCGATTCCTGGCTCCAGTACCACCTGTACTCAGGGTGTGGCCTTTAACTTCTTGAGGCCTCAGCGTGTTTTCCTGCAAGATGATGGTGTGCATAAGGTTGATGGTCTCAATGGCTCTTTCAGCTCTAAGATTCTCAAGTAACCTGAATATCTTTTTTATTGAATAGAAAATGCAACTTGCGGATCCAAACACTAACTTATGTGAATTGTTTTTCACAGCATTTTTGTCATCATTCATCATGAATTCAGGAGTCTGGGAAGAAGTTGGTTGTGCTAAACTCTGGAATGAATGGTGTAGGACAGTGGACACTACACACCTGTCCCCCACAGAGGCTTTTTGTGTGTTTTATCACCTAAAATCGAATCCCTCGGTATGTGGGGCCTGACTTGTATGTTTAAGTGGGGTTCCTTAGGCATCATTTATGTAGTGTTCCTTTGAATTTCATGTTCCTTTATGTCTCCTTTTGGGCTGAGGACTTCTGCCTGTAGGCAGTGTTAGTAACCACTTTTTTGTCTGGTTCTTGTTTTTTTATTTTTTAAAATTAAAAACAAATTTTAAAAAAATTTTAATTAAAAAACCTTTTTTTGTTGAAGCATACTTGGTCAACAACGTCACTTTTTTGTTTATATAAATGTTACCGTGGTGTGTTGGTAAACTTCTGAGGAAATTCTGAAATAACTTTTTTAGAAACAAACCAGAAACATTAGATATTTAAACTTTGCCCACATTCAAAGAATGATTTAAGCTGGCAAAGGTAAACATGGGAAAATGCGTACCCGCTGTGGAAGCAGGGAGTTCTGCTTTGTCGCTGTATACCCACCCGGTATTCAGCCAATGCTGAGCACAGCCTAGGGACTCAGTTAACATTGAGCAAATGGATGCTTCGTGCATTCTAGATACAATTCTGTTGACCTTAAGCTTTCATCCTCACCTGATTCATCCTGATTTTTTTTTTTTTTTTCTTTTGGCCGCTCCCCTCGGCTTTCGGAATCTTAGTTCCCCAACCAGGGAGCAAACCCGTGCACCCTGCAGTGGAAGTGCAGAGTCTTAACCACTGGACCGTCAGCGAATTCCTAATTCATCCCGATTTTTTAAGTTATGAAAGATAACTCTGTAGCTGATGCCTAGTGGTTTCATTGGAACCGTTTGTCCTAATCCTATCCTTGGGTTCATTGAGAGAAAGGAGTGTCCTGGGCGGTTTGGGAGACAGGTCAGGCAGGTGAGGTGGCCGGGCAGGTGATGTCTGTCTCGCCACCTGCTTGTCTGACAGAGTGCCGTTCCACAGCTGCTGAGTGCTTGAACAGAGGCCAGGGGCAGGGATTCAGACAATGCAAGAAGTCAGTAATTCCATAATACTTTAATGTTAGCCTTGAAAACTATAAAATTTGATTTTGTAATACTTACAGTTTGTTTTTGTAATATGTTATCCAAAGTTATTAAAGTTTACATAAGGATTTTTGTAAACATCCAGTATTTATAGGAAATAAGTAATAAGGAAACTAAGCATTTTTTTTTTAAGATTTTTTGATGTGGACCATTTTTAAAGTCTTTGTTGAATTTGTTACAACATTGCTTCTGGTTTATGTTTCTTGGTCCCGAGGCATGTGGGATCTTAGCTCCCTGACCAGGGATCGAACCTGTATTCTCTGCGTTGGAAGGCGAAGTCTTAACCACTGGACTGCCAGGGAAGTCCCAAAGCATGTTCTTTATCTGATCCTTAGTAGGAAGTTTTCACTCTAGGATACATCATGGAGGTCAAGCAGTAGAAATTTCTGTTACTGCATTTAGTTATACCATTGATTGGTTGAGTGTCTCTTGACTATCCAGAATCTTTGTGTGTAGCTAATTCCATATCGAGTCTTTCTCTTCCCCCTGTCCCTGGGCCCTCTTTTTCCCTCTTGTGCTGCTGCTTCATTTTTTTTTTTTTTGGCCACACCACACTGCATGCGAGATCTTAGTTCCGCCCAACCAGGGATCGAACCCGTGCCCCCGAAGTGGAAGTGCAGAGTCTTAACTGCCGGATCACCAGGGAAGTCCTTGTGTTTCATTTTTTCCCACTTGTGTCATTAAGTGTTAGTGTTTCTGGCGATATTTCAATAGAAGACAAAGTTGACTTTTATGGATGCTATCATTCCACAAGCATTAATAATCCGGAATGTCATCCTTTTACAGCATTGTGCATTGCATGTTTTCACTTCAAGCACATGGTCTGGACATGGTGTCTAGAATAATATTGCCTTCCAGGCATCAGCAGTGTCCTAGGGTGCCGCTGGGCTGAGATGCTGCTGGGCTGCTGTCCTGATAGCACTTAATGTTTTTGTAACGCTTTCTGAGTTTGATCTTCACAGTGTGCGGCACCACCCACCCCCGGATGGGCAGCAGGCCTGGTGTCGTCTCTGTTTTATAAAGAGGACTCCGGTAGTACTTACTGATAGTATCTTTAGAATCTCCTGTGCCAGCCATCACAGTTGCTCTGTCAATGTGCACTTTTCTCTGATACTAATTGCCAGTAGTGGCTTGATTCTTAAATTTTAAAAAGAAAAATAAGGAAGGCAGTAGCAGATTAAGCAAAACAAGTGTTATCCAGAGGTTATGTTGGGATTCACATGATATGTATATGATGACAGTGTAGGGTGTGTGTAACATTTATTTGACCTGACAGAAAACTCGGGGTTTGATTTTCAGGTTGTGCTCTGTCAATGTAGTTGCTACGTTGCTGAAGATCAGCAGTATCAGTGGCTGGAAAAGGTAAGAGAGATTCTGGGGTTGCTACTTCATCAAGGTTCCGTTTCTTTACACGTAAACCTATGTAGTCAGATGTTGAAGCGGGGTAAGTATTTGCTTTTTCCCTTAGAAATATAGTAGGAGTTTGTTACAGAATATAAAGAATAAAAGAACTCATTTGGCAAATGTGATCAGCAATGTGCTAAAGATCGTTGGTCATAAAAACATAAGACATAGTTGGAACAAGTTACCCCCATGAAACAGAGCAGGGTTGCAGCCACGGGTGAAAATGGGCCGTGCTGACAATGCTGCCCGGAAGCACAGGGACGGGAGGTGAGAAACTGGGTTCCTGGGGTTGGTGCTCAGCTGACACTCACACCGGGGTTTCATCCATTTTTCGTCGCATTAGAATGGATCAATTGAGGCTTCATTTTGTGGGAAAATTGAGCACATGGTATGTGTCCACCAAAACAAATTTTTCAGTGAAGAACTTAGCTAGAAATTTTAGAGAATAATCATTAATTTTGGTAGTTGCAGGTTATTATTTTTTAATTATTTATTTACTTATTTTTGGCTGCGTTGGGTCTTTGTTGCTGTGCACACTTTCTCTAGTTGCGGCAAGCGGGGGCTACTCTTCGTTGCGGTGCGTGGGCTTCTCATTGCGGTGGCTCCTCCTGTTGCGGAGCATGGGCTCTAGGCGCATGGACTTCAGTAGTTATGGCTCGTGGGCTCTAGAACGCAGGCTCAGTAGTTGTGGCACGTGGGCTTCAGTAGTTGTGGCTCATGAGCTCTAGAGCACAGGCTCAGTAGTTGTGGCGCACGGGCTTAGTTGCTCCGTGGCAGGTGGGATCTTCCTGGACCAGGGCTCGAACCCGTGCCTTCTGCACTGACAGGCGGATTCTTAACCACTGCGCCACCAGGGAAGTCCAGTTGGTAGTTGCAGGTTATTTTTAAATGAAATAGCCCTTTTATATACGTCTTTTCAACATTGCAACTTAAATCTTAGGCATATTTTTATGTAGGTATTACAGTTAAGTTCATTAGAAATAAAAAATTTGATGTACACCTGCTTTAAACCAGATTGGCATACTTAGAAACATTTATTAAAAGTTATTCAATGCATTTTATTAAATGAGGAATTTTCTAATAAGATCTGTGAATCTTATGGTTGTATATATGATTTTATGCTGTGTACCTACGTGTATTTTCTAGAGAGAGGGTCCATAGCTTTCAGCAGATATCAGAAGGGTGGGAAGCTGCCATATTGATTGTATTGTCAGTTTATGTAGGACGTTTTATTATTTTTGTACTATGGAACAGCTGTTCTCTCTCAGACTTGAAAAAATGTAGAATTATGCATTTCCAAAACAGAATTTTTTAATCAGTATTTTCCCCGCCCCGGGGATACTCTTCGGGTCCCTCTGCTGTTGGGTTCACGTCAGCCGCATAATCCTGATAATCACACACAGTCCAACAGGTGTCAAGTATTGTGGCTTCAGATGATAAGTATTTTAGGGAGGATGATAAATCAGGCCTTGTGAGTAACGTTATAGCCCTTAAATGGGACGTATCTGCTGACAAATGTATGTGGTGTTAAGTTTTGTGTTTATTTATAAAGCTACACTACAATTAAAGTCGCCTTATAAATCACTTATGGCACATAATATAAAATCTTCAGTTCCCTTGCTATTTGAAATAGCCATTTTGCTCTCTTCATAAAATATTTTCAAACAAGGTGCAATGACCTAAAATCTACTCTTTTTTTCCTTAAAAGATAGCTGCTTTTTTTTTTTTTTCTTCCATCACCAAAGATTTTAAAAGCTGGAAGGGTCCCTGGAAATCCATGAAATACCAACTTAGGTGGACATTGAGGTCTTGAGCGATTGAAACTTAGTCTACGATTGAAATAAATTTAAAAGCGAATTTAAGAATCATTTGCACTGATAAAACACTTATGAGTGCAACTTGCAAGTGATGTTCTTAGAAACATCCTTAATGCAGTGTTCTTGAACCTATTATATTAGTGAAAGGATCACTTCCTGTTGCTGATACAACACTAGTCTAAGTGGAGCGTTCTTAGAGATACCTGTGTTAGAAGAGATCTTGATCACGTCACTTTATCCAGTAAAGAATGGGTGTCATTCCCATTCACTTCTATTCAGTGTAACACTGTTCTCAACACTGATTGCAAGTAGTGATCTTAGAAACAGAACAAACTGGAACAAACCAAAAAGAATAATTTGCAGGCATCTGTGGCGGGCGGGAGAGGGCGTAAACGAACAGGTGCTCATAGTTGAGTGACTGCCTTACCTGCCATGGCATCCCTGGCTGTTAGCTGCTCTGCCTCCTTTGTTCCTGACTTCATTTAATCCAGATCACACCTCCCTCAGGTAAGTAGCCCTTAGTTCACAGGTGAGGAAGGTAACTTGGACAAGGTTACCCAACTAGAAAGTGACAGAATTAAGATCAGACCTAGGTGAGGGCACAGCAAAGCATGGGTTTTGTTTTTCCATGGACAGTTCCACCCCTGCAAGGTGTGTGTGTGTGTATGTGTGTATATATATATGAATGGTGTAGATAAACAACTAGAGGGATGTTTCTATTCTGTCACAAAATTATATATATATATATTTTTTAATTTGAAATCAATTTTGTGCTAGGTTTTTGGCTCTTGTCCAAGGAAGAATATGCAAGTAACTATTCTTACATGTCGACATGTTACTGACTATAAAACTTCAGAATCTACCAGCAGTCTTCATACTCCTTTCCTGAAAGCCCTAAAAACACAGAATTTCAGAGAGCCTCCTTGCTGTTCACTGCTAGAACAACCAAATATCGTGCATGACCTTCCTGCAGCAGGTGGTATTACAGTGCATAGCATTCACATTTTATCTTGTTATTACTTTATTCATAGTTATGAGTTGGACCAGTAGGGATCTTTTTGAGGCCGTTTGTTAATGATGATTGATGCCATTGTATTGCTGTTTCTCCTCACTAATTGCTCTAGTTGCTGGTATATTCTGTTTGGTTTGTGTCTTGAAACTTTCCAGACACACAGTTGTATGAGAGCAGCTCAGAGTTCTTAACTGTTAGCTTCCGAGTTGCCGTTTCTTTTTGGTCTTTGATAACTCATCATGCAAGCCAGTGTTAGATGTAAGTTGTTGGTGTATGAGAAGTTGGTAAAGTACGTTTTAATTGTCAGAATAGAAGCTTCAGATATTGAATTTTGGTAGTTGCTTCAACAGTTTATTTTTTATTCCTGTTACCAATTATACCCTAACATCATATCAAATTATGATTGTCACTTTTTAGTGGCTAATATGTTATAATAGATAATTCAGTGTTATTTGTTAATAAATAAAATGTTTTTAACTTTAAATGTTAAATTTACTAGAATAACTGGCTAAATATTTTACATTGTGCATTGTATATTTATTATTTAGTTTACTTTAGTGTAGTCAGCAAAATTTTAATCTTGTGTCTTAGCTAACCCAGCTGTGTCTCAGTAGTATGTTCAGAAAATGCAAAATAAACATAATTGTAAAAGCAAGAGATAACTTAGGAAAATAAATTGGCTTTGAAAGAAAATGTGCATTATAATTGGTTCAGAATGTCAGTAAATGCTTTGATTAAAAGAGGCAACAGAGATGACTTTTTAAAAGCAGCCTTTATGAGTTAGAGGTATTTAATTTCAAAATCATATAACAGAAAACTTAAGTGATTTTTTTTCTTGTATATTCATAGTTCTGAGTTATTGTCAAGTATGGAAAATCTCTGCAATTCTGTACTTATGTTATACTGATGTGATGAAATTAGACCTAATCACAGTTGAAGCTTTTAAGCCTGTACTTTCTTCCAGAAGCTTGAAAAGTTTGGTTAAGGTAAGGTTTTATCTCATTGACTTAATAGCTGAGTTATTATAATGAACTTAGTAACAAACATAAATGTATGGTATCAGTGTGAAACCTAAGCAGCACGTAGAGATCCTTTTTTCTCCACGTAAAGAGAAAACTGCTGGTCTGGCAGTTTGAATTTGATTGTCACATATTCTTCTAGATATACTTCTGTAACTTGGAGAATATTTTGATCATGTTTTGTCAGGATAGATCAGGGCTTTAAACCCCAGATGTTTGTGTGGAAAGATGTTTTCACTGTTCAAGAAGTTTCTGTAACTAATTAATTTGGAAGGTGTAATTTTTGAGAAGGCATTTTTGAGCACAGTATGGATCAAATTATCGTCATGTTTATTCACTTAATTTTACATGGGACTAGATGAGATAAATCTGTTCCCTGTTCTCAGTCTGGATATATCTGTGGGCTCCTTTCCCAGAAAAATACATATGGGAACATGTATAGAAAAGTTTTGCCAGTAATTTCAGGTAGTTTAGGAACTCCAATCCTCTCCCTAAGAGATTAGCTGAAAGTCCGTGGACTCCTGGTTTAAGAACTTCTTCCTTAAAGGGAAGAGATTATAACAACATTGTTCCAAGTTGGAAGCCTTGTTTTATTCTAGAATGGCCATTGGTATTAGGGCAGCTTTTCTTGTAAGTTCTGTTGGCGTCATCTCATTTCATAGCTGTCATAAATTAGATTGTCAACTCCGTGGGAACGTTTTCCCTTTTGGTGTCCCCAGATCATCCTGAATATGATGTGTAGAAGGCCCTCAACCATCTGTTGAATTAGTAAGAGTGAAACTGTAGCTTAATATAATTCAAGTATATCTTTCAGATGAGCTAGAGTCATGGATAATCTTTCAGACAAATTGAGTTATTTTGTATTTAGCATCTCCTTCCGAGGATATAGTGACTAATAGTGCTGCTTGCATCTGTAGTTAACCGATTGGCTCTTCCCACTTCGTTGAGAGGAGGGGCCATGGCCGTTGTGTCTCTTCTGGGCACTTTCACTGGAGCATCCTTGCCACAGACATTGTGGCTGCAAGCATGTTCACTGCAGAAATTTTCATCACATAACTAATTGTCTGAAAGGCAGTTTGCCATAAAAGATAAAATAACGAAAAATAAAAGAGGGACATTAAAAAGGACATAGTGAAACATGAGAAATGAATAACAAATTTAGAAAGATTTTATTGCAAAATACAAAATATTTGAATACATTTAAATATGTAAATTTATGGCGGTACTGTGCAAATAACAGATTCTGTGGGTTGTACGTAAGCTCTTGTCTTCCAGGTTGTACATACATGTGAGCATACGTGTGCGTATGTATATATACGTATACATATATGTGCGCCTGTATGTGCGTGCACACACACACACACACACAGGCTTGTTGATTTGTCTCTTCTTTCAGCATTGCACCTATTCTTTTTCACCAAAATTTCTTCCTTCATTAAGAGAGATATCAGTTTCCAAGCCTGGGATGCATATGTGTGACCTGAGCCTCCTTATTGCCTTGTGAAACCTTTTCTGCACTGTTTGTTCTTGGCCTGTTGTCACATGTCCACTGGTGGACGTTCCACTCTGCACCTTCAAATCACCGAAGGATTTGTGAACTGGTGTGTTACCGTTTTCTAGTGTAGTACA